>NW_010145437.1:6448-30544 GCF_000699245.1 Pterocles gutturalis | reverse complement strand
TGACTAGTTCTTTCAGCCAATAACTGGTCTTTTTCACATGATACACTATTTAGCGTCTCAGTTAACTGTTGAATCTATAATAAATAGTGGAGGAAAAACAAGAATTACAAGTCTGTCCCGGTCTGTATATTCCCCTATGAAGTACTCAAATCAGTTGTATCAAATACAAAGGACACAATTTACAAGAACTCTAAAACTCATGCTAACAACAAGACACGTTTAAATACAGTTTTGGTGTTCTAACTACTCAAAAAAGAAATTAAAAGGAAGAGGAATAGCATTACACGCAGAGAACTCAACCCTAGTCAACTTTAGTCTTCAGTAAAGCAAAAATAAACAAAAAATGGCAGTCAACATATGTCCACATAATAAGAAAACAAATAGAAAATTGGCATAAAAGACAGGCAATAGAATTATATTTGTATCTGCTTTAATGAATAGAACAGTAACACATTTGCTAATCCGAAGAAATCCTTAATTATACTCTTTGATCTAGGAAAAGCTTGACAGGTGAAAAGCAAGGAAGTGAAAATTGCAAAAAGACTGAGTTGGCAAGAGCTCAGGTGCCAAGATTTTCTGAATAACAGATATAATTTGAAAGTGTGCAAAGTACCAAGGATTCCAAACCCACTTGGGCTCATACTGACTACGCAGTGCCTCTTAAAGTCTGAATAAGTACATGTACAATTACTATCATATTGAGCCTGCACACATTGGATGAATTGGTGTCCATTGTAATGGAGTGACCAACCCAGGGGTTATGAGGCTGGAGACAAGTTGAGGATGCTTCATCTAAACGAAACTAAAGAAACTAGTACAAAATCCTTTGGCCATGTGCTTGTTTAGCACCCAGAAAAGTTATGCATTGAGAATTAAATAGAAATTATCTTGAGCAAAAGTTTAGCACATCAGCGATAAAACATCAGAAGACAGAATTGCAGAACAGCCACTAAAACCAGAACTCACCTTGTTTGTTAGACTGTCCTCCAAAATTTCTGACCGCCTCTGCATCTTTAACAAATGTTTTTCCCTTTCTTCAGCTTTGATCTTCTCATTGCTGAGAAGTTCTTGTTGCCTCTTCAATTCCTTTTCAGTTTCAAGAATCTGAAGCAAAAATAGAGCAACAAATATAAAGTAGCATGTGAATCTACCTCTCACACACCAGGCCATTCAGTATTTCATAGGAGTCAAAATACTTAGCTCAAAAGACCCCTACTTGAGTACAAGAAATTTCAAGTTTTGTCTTTGAAAGTTTCTCCTTTGACTAAGCAAAGCCTGCCAACTAACATTGATAATATCTGAATATCTGAACAAGGACTGCTGCTCAGATATCACCCAACTTACTTGTCTTCACCGTTGTGAAGATATGCCTCATCCAGAAGAGAAATAAAAGTGCTAGAATTTGTCAGCTTTAGTTTCAAAACTTAGGAGCTCAACTATGAAACATACCATTTCAAATTACATTAAAAAACCTGTTAAATGTTTTGGTAATGAAACCCACATGTTTTCTGGTTCCTCATGTATTCCTAAATAAAGCAGCCTCAGATAACATTTTCGAAAGAATTTACATACATCTTTAAATACCATTCCAGAGGACAGAAGTTAAATATTCTTCAGTCTGGGTACATCACATTAATACATGCACAATATTTTTCAAGACAGCTTCAAGAATTAACTATCTTCCTCTACCAAGTGTTATTATGCTTTAATCAAAGATAAAGCACCTTATCAGTGCTCTCCTGTAGGTTAATCTCCAATTTGTTCCTCTCTTCTTGAAGACCTTCCAGCATTTCCTGGAGCTGATCTCTCTCCTGTGCTAACAAATCACACCGTTTCTCCAGCTGTTGAAGTTTACTGCTTTCACTCTCAGTCTTTTCTTTCAGTTCTCCCAGCAGCTGCTGCCTTTCAGTAGTTACCAAATTTAAGTCTTCATTCAACTTGACTACCTATTAAAAAATTATATTAAGAGAGTGTAAAATCACCACAGAGCTATTAGCAAAAACTCTTCTGTTGCTAAATTGTATTACAATGACATTTCTATTGGACCAATAAAACAGCACAAATTATCATGGGTAAATACCTGTTATTCTAGTGAGTCTGAATTATTTCCAAGAGTTTTACTGTACTTGCCTTTTCTTTCAGTTTGTTTATTTCTTCATTTAGTTTTTCTTCAGTATTTTGCCATTTCTCTTCTCCATTTGCAAGCATGCTCTTCTGGATATCAGCTTGCTCTTTCTGATGCTTTAGCTCTTCCTGTAGATTTTCCATTTCTGTCAGAACTTTTAGGGACTGTAGAACAAGGTATCACATGGATGTTCACTCAGTATGACTAAATTTTGCTTAACAGGAGTTAAGAAAAAGTCAAAGCATTTTAATTTATAGGAAAAAACTATCAGAATAATCAGTCTTTTACTTTAGAAAACAGCCTCAGCTGTCATTCCTCCATGCCTAGTTTAAGAACTCCAAAGGAAGATAGTCTTTAGAAATATAGTCTTTATCAGTTAAAAAAAAAGTAGGCAGAATTTAAAGAGGAAAATGGAAAATGTTGTTGGGGGAAAGGAGCATGAGGGGAACAGAATAGGCAGATGACTATTTAAAAAAACAAAACAAACATCCCAAATATTTTTGTGGCAACTGCTGCCAGTTACATGAAAAAATGTGTCCAATTGTTTAGTAGCAAGGTGTAAATCTAAAATTAAAGATTTGATGATCCTAGTTGGCTGATTTTAGTTTTTAAATTTGTTGGTCTATATATACTTAAAAGATCAGTGGTTTCTACCTGAGGTTTGATAAAATTCATATGAAAGATTTCACATCTTAAAATAATTTGCAGAGCTTCTCTTAGGAAAAGAAATTAACCTTCCTCTTAACTATAGGCATTATCAGCTTGATTTTTGTTAACCATGTATCAGAACAAATTTGTCTGAAATAGTGTGTCAACATAAGCATACTTTTCATGCAAATACTTGGAATTTTGAAGTCACTAATCTTCCAGGAAATAAGACATCAGGAAGGAAAAATAGGATAGCTAATCAGTTTCTTTTCTGGGTACAGCTTTCTCATCATCAATCCAGAATGAGCTGAAGTGGTAGGAGAATTAAGCCCTTAAGATATCAGTAAACTTCTATTACCTGTACTATTCAGTGCTAAATGCAACGGCATGAAAGATGTAAGAGGAACTTGCAGAGTGTTTGTCCAGCAGGTGGCAGACGACTGTGCCTAAACCCAGAGCAGCACAATGACCAAAAGGGCAGGAAGGGGATAGGGGGAAGGAAAAACAAAAAGATTCCAAAATCCAGACTGGATTAATAAATTAAATTTTTAGTTTACTGCTGCTGTGAACAAGTGAAGGAAGAGGAAGAGATATTGAATAGTAGAAGGTTTCATGACCAAAATAATTCAGAGTGCTATAACCTGCCTTTAAAAAATTATTTAAGTGATTTTATACATACTCTCTCCTTGCTTTCCTGACAATCAGCCTCTAACTGGTCTCTTTCTGCTTTACAAGTCTCTACCATTTGCCGTAGCTCATCTTTCTCCTGATTAAGTAAAGTGATTTTCTCAAGCTGCTGACAGACACGCTCATTCATTGTTCCTTCAATTTGTTCTTTTTCTGCCAGTAGCTTGGCATATTCAGAAGAGACATGAGTCAGGTTTTCAGTTACTTCAGTAAGCTGAAAGAACAAATAAGAACTGTATTAATATTTCTAATCATCTCTAGCACAGGTAGAAGTAATTTGATAATTTGGAAAAAACTAGTAATATTCTAATCTATTAAGTTTTGTTGTCCCAGTTTTCAGGTTCTGATTTAAGAAGAGTTATTGAATCAGATTTCACAAGTACTATCTATACATATGGGTTGTTATAATTGGATTATTTTACAGAAGACATGTAAATTAGTTTACTGATATAGTAAGAAATGAAAGATGCAAAAATTTAGCTTAAAAATTAAATTCAGTGCTATTGTCTCATTGGTAGACAAGTGAACATGTAAAAAGCCTATAAGCCATTATAATTCCATAGAAATTATCTGCTGTGGATACAGCAACAGAGTAGGCTCAATTCTAATGAACGTTAATTTATTCTAAAAGCCGCAATAGCTTCAGACATGAAAATAATAAGTAGATGAGAAATTTATAATACTGCAGCAAGTTAAATAATGAGCTAATCTGCCTTTTAGTTGCTTAAGTGTCTTCAGAGTTACGTAGCTAGAAGACATTACTAGAATTTTACAAGTTTGAGGACTTGGAAACTACATTGCAGTCAAAGAGCAGTATTGATGTCAAATAATATTCCGTCACTGAGCACTAGCCATGTTTAGTTAAGTAAATAAGGGTCGTAGCTTGCAGTTCAAATTGCATTTGATCATCTTTTCACTGCCTCTGTTTCTATGGAATTCTTTTGAGAAGCAGTACAGAGGAAAATAAGTGAAAAAACTTTTAATTAAGTTTTGTTATTACATTTACTGAACCCTTACAAACTGAAGTCAGCAGAGGACATGAGTTGCCAATCCTGCCATAGTTTTTTTAGTTTACTTGACAACACTGCGTCTGACCTTCTGCTGCAGTTCATCAGTTGTTTCCTTCAATGCCTCTTGCGCTTTCAAGAGTTGATTTTCTTTCTCTGAAATACTTCCTTGCAGCTCCACAATTGTCTCCTGGTGTTGTCTGAGAGCACTATGAGCACATCTCAACTCTTCCTGCATCTCTGAATTCTTTGGACACAGTTAAAGAACATTAGAGCCCAATCACCACTTTCAAAATGTATGACACAAGTTTACCAAAGCTATTATCCTAAAGAGATAGTACTATTTTTCTTACCATGCTAATTGTCTCCTGTATATTTTCTCTCAGCTGGTCTCTCTCATTTTGGAGGTTCTCCAGTCGCATTTTAAGACTATCATCTCTTTCTGTCTGAGTGCTCTGATCCTGACAGTCATGCATTTTCGGAATAAAATCTGTTCTCTCAGTTTTTTCAGATTCTCTTTGACATTCGTTAGCCTTCACTTCCTCTATTTCCTGCAATTTCCTTTGTGCCTGGCTCAGCTCTTCTCTCAGAAGAAATAATTCTTGCTCAATAGATTTTTCTTGAATTTGTGATACCTATTTTATACAGAGATAGAAGTCAACACATTTGGGAAAGCAGCTTTAAGAGAAACATATCTGATCCTCAACAGGTTGATTATGTAAAACAAATAGAAGCAACATTTTAGAGATTTGTATTTCTTTCAGAATAAGATTTGACTGAACGCAATACACAATTCAAGTTTCTTGAAATAAGACATGTAAAAGAAAAACTTGAAGTAAGGACTTCTGAAACAAGTTACCAGAAGTAGGACTTCATGGTTGCAGTTTAAGCCCGAGGGTGAGGAGGAATCACAACAAAAAACCCCACAAACCAAACTGCAGAGACCTTATCCATATTTCTAGTCTCAACAGTAGATAATAACATCAAGACAATTATTTTCTTGAAATTTGTCTACTCTCACCATAAATATTAATATGCACACACTTTAAATTTTTCCAAGTGTATATATACATACTTTGTATATATATACACACACATAACACACATGTGCAATCAACATGCCCAATTATGGAAAATGTTAGCTGCAACATGCCTTCACATACATTGTTAGGAAAAAAGTCAGTTCTACCTATGCTTTGAAAAAATGGAACAGCCCTTTCCAGATGAGCAATTTTTAGCTTCAGCTACATATAGCACCTCATCTCCGTGTAGATCAACTCAAAACATCACCATCCTGTATCAAATGAAAACTCTGTTTACAGAAAAAATAGTGTGTCATATCCTTCTACTAGTTATCCATATACAACAATCTGGTCACATATTTCAAGTAAACAATAACCCTGGTGTTTAATGGTCTGTAGTCAAGCAGCAGGACCCTCTTCTCCAGTTTGTTTTGCAAATTATTTTCACTCAAGTGAAAGTTTAAATAAGCATGCATTCCATTACAGCCTCAGCACAATTACCCTAGTTCTTTCCTCATCCTCTTTTATCAAATGTAAACTCTCCAGCTTATCCTGCAATGATTTGTTCTCTTGTGTAAGGAAAGAGATTTGTTCCCTTAGTGTCTGAAGTTGATCATTTTCTCTAGAGTTATTTTCTGATTTTTCTTCAGCAAGCTGGTCTCTCTCTGACGTGATAATTTTTATTTCTTCAGTCATTTGTGAAATCTATAAAAGAGAGAGACAGTATTGCAATCAATTCAAAACCAAAATTAAATCACAGAATCATAGAACAGTCTGGGTTGGAAGGGAGCTTTAAAGGTCATCTAGACCAACTTCCCCTGCAATGAGCAGGGATATCTTCAACTAGATCAGGTTGGTCAGAGAAAAGTTTTGATTCACTCTGCTACCGTATTTTTAACATCAAACCACTACAACCAAACTAGAAACACTCCAGAAGTGAGATTTTGGCTTTTGCACCAGTTCTGCCTTAAATGCTAACCTTTTAGCACTCTCTTCTGGAATACTAACCAGATTTTTATCTAGAAAAAGTCTAAGAGGAAGAAGCCAAGTAAGAAACATCTGTTAGATTATTTTTACACATCTGTTCCAAACCATGCAAATGCTGAATTGGCAACCATTGACTTACTGGGTCTGGCAGCTAATATACTTCAAGAAAAATCCAGTCTCACATACTATGGATTTTCCCTTCAGATAAACTGTGCCACTGAAGCAAGTGAGTAACATGCAGTATTCTCAGCACCTTTTTTTGTCAGTTGTTGAACAAACAGGCACAAAAACCAGAGGATCAGCCTTCTGCTGTATGTTGGGAGCTGAGCTGTCATTTACAACCATATCCTACAGTTCCCATTGGGACTCAGTGTTATAAACATTAGCCTCATTCCTACTCCTAAGCAATCCTTACCTCTTCTCTTGGCCGTCTAACACCACCACTCAAATTGACAACCATGGGGCACACTAGTTAAGCAAAGGTTTATCGAAGTGTACATTAGAGCTTGAAGCTCTACAGAAATAGATGAGCAGCTGGTAGACTTGGATCAGGCAGCACTACTTTCCTGCCTGCTTTCTACCAAAGGCCTAGAAATTTTCTACGGACAAGCAGAAGAGATTATAAGCAGACTAACTAGGCTTGTTTTCAGTGTCAGAAAACAAGCTAAAAGCATTTGTATTTTGAATCATTACATAACATTTTACCTGTATTTTGAGTTCATTAATAGTTTTCCCTAGTGTCTCTTCAACACTCAGAATCTGAGATTCTTTGTCAGAAATATTTTTCTCCAACTTCTTGACAGTGTCCTGGGATTGCTTAAGAGAACTCTGTGTATTTCTCAGTTCTTCATGTGCCAAGATGTTCTTTGGAATAAAGGAAGAAAATCCACAAAAGAAAACAAGTATTTTGCAACATTAGTAAGCACTCCTTGATTTGGAAAGAAAAAAAAAACCCCACAAAACCCCACTCCCTTAGTCCCCTATATATTTCAATACAGTTTATAAGCATTCTTAGCACTCTTCCCCTTAACATGTATGGTCCATTTCTGTAAAGGCAGAATTCCTACCATTGAAACCGTGTCCTTTATATCCTCTTTGAGTTGGTCTGTCTCAGCTTGGAGAAACTCCTCTTTTTGCTTCAGGTGATCTCTTTCCTGGGTTAAAGTTTTTATTTCTTCCCTACATTCAGTAAGCTGCTGAAGAACTGACTGGATCTCTGAATCCTTGGCCTCTAGTCTCAACTCCATAATCTTTTCTTGCTCTTTTAGTTGCTCCATTTCATTTAACTTCTGCTGAGTCTGAATAAAGTCTTCTCTTTCCTCAAGAAGTTGTTTGTGCTCTGCTGTCTTTTCTTCCAGTTCTTTCGTTTTGCTAGAGAGCTTTAGTTTGTAAAGGAAAAGGCCAGACACTCTCATTGTAACGCAGAATTGCAAATGTATATATGTCCTCACAGAATCTTATACTAGCTTAAAGAGTGAGAGATGCTAGCTTTCAACAAGAGAATACAAAGTTCATCATTTCACTTTAAGTCACTGCTTATACTCCTGCACACAATAAATAAGCATTTCTTTATGGAACATTCCTGTTGTTTTTCCTTAGCAGCAAAAGTCTTACTAAAATGTAAGACCACAAATGAAACTATAGCATAGCTTAGAAATGATCAGATTAGGAGATATAAAATCCATAACTGGAATATGACAGCCATATTGGTGCCAAAAGCCTTGTCAAAAACATGCATCTTTAGTTCCCTTCTCATCTATGGTTTTTTTTTTCCTTTCTAATTGCCAATTTATATAGTGATTCTTTTTGGTTTGAAAGATCCTCTGGGAACTGGAATCTGTTTAGAACAATGAGGAAACTTTGTTTCTATGACTTCACATAGAGTAGGTCATAGCAGCATATTTAAAAAAATATTTGCATAATAAGGGTGTAACTTAAGCATGGGAAAAGAAAAATTAAAGGGTCAAATACAGAAGGAGAACATGGAACCTGGAGCAACATATACATTTCCCTGCCTGTGAAGAAAGAGACTGTTGAGCTGCATAATCCTGCAACTTTATATACCTGGCATAGAATAATATCCACTCATGCTAGAGGCATTTCAATGATAATGTTAAGACTACTTCTCCAGAAAAGGTGTGGATTTTGGTTTTTTTTTATAGTATGAATGAATTCCTCATGTCTTGTATGTAAAAAGGAGCAAGCTGACACTCACCTCTGATCTCACTTCATCCAAAGTTGTTTTAGACTCTCGTGCTTCTTTTGATAGAACATCTATTTGGAGCTTCATTTGTTCATTGTTTTCTGACACAGCTAAATACTTTTGCTCTAATTCTTCATGGAGCTGTTTAAGCGCTGCACATTCCTGATCAGACTTCACATATTTAAGTTGTGCATCTGCTAGGCAGTCTTTTGATTTTCCAATTTCTTCAGTCATATGTTTAAGCATAACTTCATTTTCAGCTGCTTCAGAAAGCAGCTTTTCTCTTTCCAATTTTAATAAGCGCAACTCCTCGCCTTTTTCAAGAATCTGCCAACAGAAAAAGCAATAAACAGCATTTTCTAAATCAGTATTTTTACTAGCTGCATAATAAGTGATAGGTTCATATGTAGATATAGGAAATAAAGTACAGGCAAACACACAGCTCAGTGTATTAGGTTTTGCTTTGTTGGGAGGGAACTGTCCAGCAAACAAACCTTCAAAGAGATGCAAGACATAAAAGCCCCTTCCAAAACCTTGAAACCGCTCCAACTCCTTAGATGTTCTTTAAATATATCCTTTTTTCTATGTTTGAGCTAGGACTGGACTGACACTCCTAGCTATAACTCCTAAACTGAATATTTAGATATATCACTTTCTTCATGATACAGAGTTTATAAAGTTATAACAACTAATCAAGTTTTATTAGTGGAAGTAGACCACTGGAAGGGTTTGGAACTTTTTGCAAAGCATTCATGGGTTTGTGAAATTACTTGCCCTGGATAATTTTCACTGGACATACTTAGTAGAAGGATATTTAAGGATAAAGAACCTAGAAAGTGTTTACAAAAAAACCCTTTAAGACACATTTGTAGCCAACGTAATCTACTAAGCCCTGCCCGGAAACGGAAAATTTCCTTACAAGTTTTCCAGAATTTACAAGTTAAACCTCTCACTTCTCAAGCAGCATTTCTGCTGACTCAAGACAACTTTTGGCTTTAAAACTTCATATCCAACAGGCATCCATTAATATATTACCAGTCAAGTACAACATAAAAACAAGGAAAGTTAGATTTTTTTTTTTTTACCTCTTTCTGCTGTATCTCAACAGTATTTGGCAGAGACTGAAATTCTGATAGCTCATTTACTTGTTTTTGCAGAAGTGCATTCTCTTTCAATGCTTTTTCTAGTTCTCCTTTTAAGTCATCTCCCTTTTTTTCCAGCTCTGCAACAGAGAGCAGATCTAGAAAATTAAGAAGTTTAGATTAATAAGAGAGTGTGAGAAGAAAAAACGTGTTTTAAATTAAGCAGAAGATTTATAATGCATTCTGGATGTCATATCAGGATAATTCTAGAAAAGTATATTTTACAAAAGCTAAGAATTAAAAGACAAAACTACTAGCCTGAATTTGGTCATCACTTGTTAGGTTGACAGCCTTCATTAAGTTGACTCTTTGCGCAAAAAAATCCCACAACATTCTCTAACTTGTAGTTTTCCAAATAGAAAATGAAGTGCTAAAGCGGTTACTGTGTGCCAGCAGCACCAGCTACTCTAATATTTTAAACTGAGAGAAGCTCCAAGTATTTGAGAGAAGAACCAATGTCTTCCATATCCCCACACCATTATGGGGAAAAGGGAAGAGAGGGGGAGGGAAAAAGAGCACCACCTGGAACAGTACCTTTGGGAACTTTACCCTCCATCAGTAAAGTTAGCCTTGTGTTTTCTTGAAATACAGACTGCAACTCTTTCTGCAAGTCAGCTTGCATTTTTTTGTAGCTGGCTTTTCCTGCTTCTATTTGGTTTTGATAGAGTTGAACATCCTTTTGCATTTGCTTGTAATCATTTAGGAGTTCATTCTTCAGGAAAACAAAACAACATGCAATTGACACACAAAATAAAAGTCTACTTAACATGTAAACACTGCATTTGTCACATTTCCTGTTGTCACTCTGAACAACTTTGGCTGTGATAAATATAGCAGAAAAAGCCACAATTTAACAATTACATTGCTGTCAGAGTCCTAAAACAAGACATATCTTATCTTACCATAACTGGTTCTACTATTTTGTCTGTATTCCTTCAAAGCTCAAAGTAAGCTCCAACCCACTTCATAGTTCACATCTCTTATTCCTCTTGTAAAATTAGGTTTGAAGTTATAGTAACTCCCCTAAAGACTTAATTTGCTCTCTCTCTACTGATGAACCTAAAACTAACCACCCACTCCTAGAAGAAGCCTCTATTTCTCCCAAAGACCCTTTTTTTCATTAATTCCATAATAAAAACATTACTTGGCGCATGAGTCATTTGCTTTCTCCAAATACCCTACTACATCTTGTCTTTCTCCATTGCCTTCTTCACTAGTTGGGAGCAGTTAGACCCTTAACAGCATTGTGTACAGCTATAACAAGTACTTGCCATCTTCTCCTTCAGCTCCAAATTTTCAGTTCTGAGAAAAGCAGATTCTTTTTTGGCATCCAAGGCTATGGTTTCGCTATCTAAGAGAGATTTATTCAGCTGCTGAATTTCCTCGACTAGTTTATCAGAATCTCCCTGAAAAAGAAAGATAAATACCACAAAGAAATGAAATAAAAATACATATAGCCATAACAAAGCAAATGTTTTCATTGTAATGTGGTTAAAATGTAAATACAGGCTCAGAAAACTTGGTAAATTTACTCTAAAAGGAACAGTAGCAGGCTTGTTTGAGAGATGGGATAAAGAGCAGCATTTCCCATAGCTTTACTTCAGAGTACCACTGTATGATAACATAGTAATTTAGCATTTTAAGCTTTGTTAAAAAAATTTCCTAACATCTGCAGGGAAGCATATTTCAATTATACCAAGGTCATCCTTAAATTTAACCCACCTCCAATAAAACCAAAACTCTCTCTCAACCCAGCAGAAAACTCAAATTTACCACTGAAAATGATGCGTCCTTTTTTTCCACTCCTGCTTTCTGTAATTCTTCCACACGATGCTCTAACACCTTTATTTTGTTCTCTTTCTCTTTCAGCTGTTCCAATTTGGAGTTTATTTCTGCCTAAAAGTTGGAGAAAAAAGGGAGTAGGAAGATTCTAGTGCCCAGTTTGGTTTTCAAGCAAGAATTAAACAAAAACTTCGTGCACAGTAAGCATTCACAGCATTTAGACATATCCTCCTTACAGCTGGAAAGACTAAGCAGAGCCCAACAATATCGATGTTGTTCTCAGCAGATACAGTATTCCAAGATAAACAAACCAAGCACATTTCATACCAGTCTTATTGCATGTACATTCACGGACAGGCTCACCTCAAGTTCCTCATTGTACACTTCAGCATTTGAAACTAGATTCTTTAAGTTGGTAATTTCATGCATTAGTTGTATCTGTGGAGCAAATTGAAGCAAAATTGCAGAGGATGTTAGAAAGCACCTACACCAGTAGTTTTAGTTGCCAACACCATTAAAATAAGCAAGGTCTATCTTGTGTTTTCTGTTCTATTAGTTGGCAAACAGCACATACGCACACATCTAAGCAGCTACAAAGCAAGTTGCTACATATTCTTTCAAATGGATGAGATGCAAAGCTGTGTTTTAACTTCCCAGTAATTAGAAAGTATTCAAGTACAATTTAATCTGCAACAGCTCGAAAGGCAAGAGTGTTGTGATCAAAGCAATTAATGCAGAAATTGTAGATATGACATTTCAAATTCTAGTCATGCTAAGCAGCTTTTTATGACATAGTGCAGATACTTATGATTTCATCTATTCACTAACAAGAATGAGAAGGTGCCAAGAAGGTGAAGCAAGCCATGAACACATTCAGTGGCACCCTCTGAAAGAAGGCACAAGTAGAAGACTAGATGGGAAAGCACTTCAAGAGTTGAACACTTTTCTTCTAGTTTTCATTAGAAAAGCTTTACAATAAGCACTCATCTATAAGTACTTCTGCATAGTCACACATGTAGGTAAAGGAGAAAATCCAATCTGTAATTTAAGACCAGCGAAAAGCTTTAAAACAATCCCTCTCCTGTAATTAATCTGCTACACAGGTATCAACAAATGCTTATATTATTTTATAGGCTGTTTTTAAAATATTTTCGGACACACATCTAAAAAGCAATTCTTTAACAGAAGCTGCTTTAGAGCATTACCTCTGTTACTAGATACACAGAAGCTTTGCAGGGAAAACTGAGGATTTGTTAAATGTTGGCTGATAAGGAAGATAGCACCATTAGTCTAGCACAAAAAGGGCCTTCTAAAATGAATCTTAAACACAAGCTAAATCATAATCTATTATAAATCTATTTTGTTTAAGATCCATAAATCTTTGTAGGGAACAATACAAGTGAGAGGTGATCTTGTTAAACTGTAACCCCAAAAAACAAAGCAAAAGGATGTAATTTCAGCTTCAACCTTAGTTTCATGGTCAGAGTATATTAAACAGACTACTGTGTACTAGTAATCTACAGAAAGAAATTAAACAATACAGCCATGTCTCAATACCTTTTCTGACTTCCTGGTACAAGAGACAACACTTCAATTTTCCAGACATTACTAGTCACACTATTACTTTTAAATATTTTATTACTGAGTTAAGTAATATGTTAAAGGTTAGTGCTCACATAGTTTAATGCATTACCAAAAGCCGGAGCTACCTTGGATTGTAAACCAAGCTGTTTTGCACAAGAAATACATGAAATACCGTTTAGTAACCATACTTTAAAACAGTTCTAAAATGTATTTACACAGCAAGAAAACTGTCTCTTGCAGAAATCTCAAGTGAAATTCAGATGATGCATATATAAAAATGTATGGATACATGTATGCACAGAAATGTATGTTTAACCAGACTTCAGTATGCAACTCCACAAAGCTTTAAGACTGAGTTTTACACTCTGCATAAATACAGTTGAAATTCTAGGTTCATTCATTCTGTTGATGAGTGTAGCTTGTAATACCATCTGTTCGTGAATCAACATCCAAGTAATATTTACACTATGAATAAACTTTAGAAAACATTTGAGCAGAGAGAATTCTTATCTCTGTATTAATTTCATGCAGCTTACCTCATGATCTTTTTGTGTTTGTTTTTCCAGTGCTTCAAATTCATCCATTTCTATTTTTTCCTTCAATTTCTCCTTCATTTCATTTATTTCTAATTTCAACTGCTCATTTTCCAATACTAGATTATTAAAGTTAGCTTGCAGGACGTTGACCTCATTTACAGCCATATCCTAAAGAAGCACAAGAAACTTTAGAAGTTGTTGTTAGAATATCAGTCTTATTTCTAGAAAATACCAGACTTACCTTTTCCATTGCTAGTGCTTCACAGAGTTGCACAGATTCTTCAAAGTCTCTCTGAGTCTAGAAAAAGAATTGTTCTCATTTAACTAATCTATGAGACGGAGAGAGTTTAGTATTTTGTTCCTTGTGACTTGTGTTTTCATGGCTAGTCCTGTTCAAACACCAAAGCTTACTGGATCATTCACCACAAACCCATTAGAATTATAGACCCACCCCACAACTTGGCAGAGGTGACCAAGAGACAGACTTGCTAACCAGTTATATTTCTACAGACATATAGAAGAATATTGGTGTTATACATAAGATAAGGCTGATCATGTAATATATATGCGCTGTATTAAACAACATGGTGTTACCCAGTTCATGTTAGGTCCAGCAATCCATTCTACATCCGAAACTTGATCAGGAGCTATCAGACTTAGGTTGTCATGTTCAGAATTCTCAAATATAGCTGAAAAAAGAGACGTATTAAGAAATACAGAGTAGCAGTAGACTTTAAAATGGACATCAAGAGTTTTCTTATCAAAGAACTTAATCACATGGGAAACAATCATTCATTGGCAAAGATGGAGCACAGAGTAGGACTTCAGTCTCATGATTTTCTCTTATGAAAGGGAACAATACTGAAGACCAGTCCCCACATTTACGCTGACCACCTTGTCACAAGTTAATGAATAATAACCCAAATCCAGAATATATACTTAATTACAGACTAGGAAAATCACTTAAGCAAGAAGGAAAGCACAACTCAACAGTATTCTGGAAGATTTAAAGAAAAAAAAAAAGCAGCACCACCCCACATACAGAAAAAAAAACCCTGACTATCCACACACAAGCAAAAAGCTTAACAGAAGGATAGGTGATAAGGCTGCAAGATGCAATTCAGCAACAATACTGTCCAATTATTCTCATCTTCAGATCAACTTTCTTTGTCCCTTGTTCCTTTAATACATCTTTAATTTCTCTGCATCTCAATCGGATCTTTGAATAATGACTTCTCCATCCTCATTGAGGATTTTGGAATTTCACCCTGCCCCTCCTCCTTTCCACACCCTTTTCCTTTTTAGGGGGAGAACTCTGGATGGATAATTTGTCTTAAAAGAATAACTTTGGTTACTTTTACAAAAAACTGTGGGGTTGGGTAGGCTGCATGGCAGAACTATTTGTAGACCCTGCATTTTACCTCACAGCTCTTACCTTTGGTTTCAACAAATTAAAAACTCAATATCCAGAAGAGGGGAAAAAAGTAATTTCCTTTTAAAGCATGTACAGGGACATTTGGAGGTTTTTTTTGTTCCGCTTTTATTTTTAATTTGTGCTATCAGAGTCAACTTATTCCCTTTGGGAGACTAAGTAATGCTTGCAAAGTTATCCAACAGGAATTTGCTACACATTATTTCACGTGGGATAATAAGACTCATGGACTCACTTTTTAAATGAAATTAACCTTATTTCCGGCACAAGAACTACCAGTATTATTGTGCTAAAACCACTTCCCTTCCAGGCAGGATTCTTTGCTGGCAGACAAATGCAGTTTCGATATGGGCTATGGGTAACTTTCAAAACAAGGTTCATGGAACGTAGTTGGCACTATGCTGCTCAAGTGTAGCTTTTGTATTGTTAGCAAATTAATTTGCTTTTTAATCTAGATTTATTAAAAAGGATTATTTCTCATTTCAAAGCTGCTTTGCAGAGTTTCCATATTTTTTCCCTGAAGATACTTACAATCCTCCACGTCTGGTAGTGTTGACAGAGACAATTTCATTTTTTTTGTTTCAGTTGCACCTGGTTTCTCAAAGTCTTCAAAACAGCTCACATTTGCCTGGTTTATTTTACCAGGAGCCCAAGTAACTCTTCTTCTTCTCTTGGCCTTTAAAAAAGGTATTTACAGAAAAAGTGATACAACCAAAGCACTAAGTAGCAAGTAGAAGTTGCATTAGGCTAGTTCTATAACAGCACCAGCAGCTACCCAGACAGCATTTTGCAATTTCTTCAAAATTAAACTTAGCATAACAGTTTGAAAGCAAAAGTGTCTGCAATCTATTCACTGCAAGGCAACACTGCACTGAATTGATACTCACTCAGAAATTATTTTAAAAGTTACCCCTTTAAAAATAATAAAAACTTGTGAAAATTGCCTAACAAACTTATTCTTCATTGGCAAAATAACCCCATGTACTTAATATTACCTTTTGCAAAGTATTTCAGAGTTAACAAATAAGATCTAGAACAGGTGCTTACCTTAGCATTCTTTTTGGAGGAAAAGGAAGCAGAAGTCACCAGCATCTCAGTTAAGTTTCGTATCCTGTCTTCCTGTACTTTTTGAAGAGAATTTTTTTCTTCCAACAGCTGGGCCAATTGATCTTTTTCCATTGCATGAAGTTGAGTCTTTGAAGACACCTTCCATAAAAAGATATTAATCAAAATGACATTAAGAGCACAAACTACTCCTACAGAAGATACAGAGTTACTAACAACTACACACACATTCTATTAAGTCTGGAAGAGCTGTCTTTAATCTTTAACAATGAAACTGCCAATTTAGTCTACAATTTACCTGTAGACTTCATAGTTAAAGGTGTCAAAACTCCCTAAAACAATAGAGCCTCATTTTTCTAGGGACAAAAAAAAAAAAAAAAATCATTCTTTCAAGCGTAACAGTTTAAGATGACCTTCCCACGGTGCCAGAAACCTGAAGCTCCTTGAGAGCTATGATTCAATTGTAAAATAACAGCAAGCTACTCTAATGCATGTGGTCACTTAAAATTTGAAGTACCGAAAATTTACTCTGTTACGAAGCAACTGCAGTACGGTAGCTAGTTTTTTGACAGCTTTATCATAAGCTTACGATACTTTAGAGTCATCGGAAGTTCACATGGGATTTTCCAACAAACTCTTCTGTACTTAAGTACTTTCCTCACTACCTACTGTCTCAGAAGACAGCAAACACACTCCTAGGTGCAAGTTATTTCTCTTTAAAAATAAGAGGTCAGTTATTTTTCCTTAAACTTCTCCTAAGACTTTAATTACAAAAAAGGCAAGCATCTTTTTTGATTATTTAATTCACCAAAACAGTATGTTCAGAATGGTGATTTTCCTGCACTTTATCTTTTACAATGTATGCTTTAACAAGACTTGCAAGATTGTTTCTCAGAAAATCTGTGGAGTTGAGGAGCATCAACACATTAGAGACTACACTTTTTTGGTGGGAAGTTACTATTGTTCATTTTCTAAATGTATCTTCTGCCTACACATGTTTTGCCACTGATCTTATGCAGTTGCAACTTTGTGCAACTCAAACTGAATATAAACATGGGTAGGGAGGGAAAATATGAATTAAGTTGGAATCTTTAATTGCTATAAGAAGTTATTGAAGGTCAAGTTAATTATTCCTTTTGATCTGTGGCAATATTAAAGTGTGCTATAAGGCATGACAAATTATTTCTTAAATACATTAGCCTACAGAAAGAAAGCAATTCAGTCAGTTAATCTCATTCAGTGTTAAGTAAGCTTTTACAGATATGTTGATAATTATCATTTGTTCTCATCTTTTTAATTTCTATTCTCTCAGTAGAAGTTACAGGTATCACTTTAAAGTTTACCTACCCCTCCAGATTTAACTGGTTTTGGTTTAAAACAGAATGTTTCCAGATAGCTGTGAGTACTAAGGACAGATTAATAAATTCATTACATACTTCCTCCAGCTGCTTTTTCAAATCCAGAATTTCTTTGCGATATCTCTTCAGGAGTGCATCATCATCCAGTACTTCATTGACTTTTGGAGTATTCTTCATTCTTTTGGCTGTATGGGCAAACTGGAAGAATATTCTCTCATGGGTAATAGTTAGAGAATATCAGACTTATTCTGTCTCATATTTCCCAACAGAATTAAAAAGACAGTTTATCTAATAAAGAGCAACATATAATATATACATTTGCTTATTTTTCACATGTTCTAAGCTTTGCAAAGGTAAGTTTTCCTTGCTTGATATTAATACCTAAAGAATGAAGCCTAACACTTAGGCAAAATTATACCATTTTTAGTTTAATAAAAAGCTCAAGAGACCACCAAAAAGGAACACAATCCTACCTAAAGAATGCAGATCAATTACCCTGCTTTCTTGTAGAACCTAACATCTTGTGGTAGCAAAGACTTGTAGTTCTAACTATGGAAAAGGCAAATGAGAAAAGAGGTCATCTACTGCCTGCAAGGTGAGAGAAGCAGCTTTGTTCCAACTACCCCAAAAGCTCTAATTAGACAACCTAGTACAAGATGACAATTGGGAAAAGGTACTGTGTACAAAACAAATATTTCAAGTTCCAAGTCCTCAGAGGACCTTCAGAAGATTCAAGTGACTACAGACCCAGATTACATTTTCCACCCCTCCAGCATGTCTACAACGAAGCCTTGAGTCAGAATAATGCTTAAAAACAGGTGAGAAGTTTTACCTGAAGAGTACTGAGTGTCTCATCAAAAGAAACAGGAGTAATTGTACAAATAATAACCGTCTTAGCATTTCCTCCAAGGGAGTTCTGCAGAATTCGAGTCAGTTTGCTGTCCCTGTAATTTATGAAACTGATGAAAGAGGGAAGAAAAAAAATATGAAAGAATTAATTTTTTTTGCATAGAAAAAACACAGCAAATAGCTTTTCTAGAGGTAATAGGTTATTTGAAATTGTTACATACATAAAATACGACTACAGAAAAAAGATATTAATTTCTTAGTTTACTAGTGGCTTCTCTTGAAACAGGTATAGACACACATACTTACCCAGAAGGGTCATCACAAAGTTTTTTGATAACTTGACCCAAAATGAACAAGCTCCGGTTTATATTGCAGCCTTCTTTCAGTCGGACACCTAGGCATCACGCAGAAGGAGTTTTTTTTTAATTTAAAACAACATTAAGATATATTTTCAACCTGTTAAGCTTTTGTGTTATGTTATGCTCAGTGGGATTATCCAAGAGTTAAAATGCACTATGACCCATCAACAGCCAGTATCAAATCCTTTATAATAGCTGAAATGCATCAAAATAAGATAGCAATCTATCACAAACATTAATAATCTCTACACAGCTAGTAGCTGGTCTGTAAGAACTTTAATTTTGTTTCCTACTTAAATTTTGCAAATGCCTGTATTTACATAAGTATACCTTGTAAGAGAGAATACTAATTTGTGTTTGATTACTTTTTTTAATAATAAAAGCATTTTTGTGCAGCTTCATGCTGTCATCATTAACAATCAAGCTTCCTCTTCACTAAAGTGAGCCATGTATTCACTTTTCACCTTTACATACGAGTCCCTACAAGCTTCTCAATTTCTTTACTACAGGTGAATTGTTATTGATTCATCTCCATTCAATTGGTTCAGTGCATGTCTGTTGCTGGACCTGCTATTCTAGAAAAGCTATATTACAAGCAAAGTGTTTGCACTTTATAGCATTTTCAGTATGTTCCTGAGTAGATCCCGCCCTACCAAGGGGAAAAGATTATTTATAAACAATAAGTAACATAATAGCACATAGATCAAATAATTTCCTTTCTATCAGAGTCTCTCATAAGGGTTAATTAACAGAAGTAGTCATCAGGAGAGCCTCATTTAGCACTCACCTTCAGATCCTGTTTGACTAGCTCTTTCACTGCCTGCCAGATCTACCAAGTTCTGCAAATTCATTAAATATTTCACAGGTTAGTTCTCTTAATTCTAAGCCTCAGCTAACAATTTCATAAATTCAAGATACACTTAGAAAAAAGCAAGAGGTCTGTCATTACTGGAAGCAATCCATAGCTACTACACATGTACCAACAAATACTTTAAAAGTATATAAGGACATGGAATAAATTTGTATGAACTCTCTTAATACCATCCTGAAAAGTATTTCAGACTTGCAGTGCAAGATATTCTCTAGATGACACCCCAGGAGTCTCCCTCTATACAGAGGATCAGAAACATGACTTCAGCTTCAGACATGTCTGATGGAAGTTAATGACATTATGTCATGCTTTGTTATTACAAAGTAACATTCTTCTCTCAAACAAGTGGTAACAGTAAATTCTCTACTTAAATGCCTATTTAATAACTTTTTGGAGTACAGCTTACCAAGTGGGATACCATCACTGCTCCATCACAGTTTGCATTTGCAAGGTCACTTCGTTCTCTGCTTTCAATAATCTAGAAGAAGGTGCAATAAAGTTTTTGCCACTTTGAAAATAATAAAAACCCTCCTAAATAGTGAAACAGTTTTTACCATTCTAAAGATAGTGTGAGAACGGCTGCTGTGTTCATTCATTTTTGTTTCTCCATAATGGCGATTTTCTGTCAAAAAGCAATTAGAATACTTCTGCTTACATTCTGATAAATTGGAGATAACAGACAAAAAGTACAATTTTAAAACTATTTGAAAAGCATTGATTTCAGAATGTAATCTCAAAGAGATACTCCACAATTCTAGATATATCTGATTCATCAATGCTTTTCTAAGATATCAGCTGACACTGGCTAAACAACTTACTTTCTCCTCTTCTGATCCATTCCATAACTTGTTCTGGGGAAACCACTACTTCTTCAATCAGATCTTCTACATAGGTGTTCCTCTTAAGAGCAAAAACAGCAATGAATTTTACTGAACTCTAAAACTCACTTCAATACATTAAGTTAACATTATCAGCAATTATTATGGTATTTATTCCAGTTTGCTGCCTTCTTGAAAGGAAGCAACATCAGCCGAATGTCTTCTTACTCTGAACACTAAGAATGGGGAAAGTTTAAACCTTTATCAGAACTGTAGCTTAAAGGCACAGGAATCAGAGATCTACAAAGTTTCCTAAAAATAAAACTGGTGAGGAAAATATCCTTCTGGACATTTTCTGAGGGAGTCTGGGAGTATTTCTCAGTAAATGTTGAAAGGCCATAATCATACAATTGCTAAATATCCCTTCTTCTCAAGATTCAAAAGCATTGATTATTTAGGGCATTGCAAGGGGAAAAAACCCAAACCACCATTTTTTATTAGTTGCTACAAAACTTAATATAAAGAAACTGAAGATGGTATTAATACAGATTTATTTTTCCCTACTGATCATCTTATTGAATAGTACTAGCCTAATGGTTATTCTGTGAATACAGCAGAAGAACATCTACTTTGTAGACAATTAAAGGTAACTGTATATCAAGACTTGTAACACATGGAGCTGGAGGCTTATTATCGTGTTTGTATTAGTTTTATTAGCTAGACAACTCCCAAGTATTCATGGTCAAAGTTAAATAAAATATATTATCCTGGAAAAGTTAAGGGATTAAGTCTACATTTATAAAGACAAAACAGAACAAGCCCAACTTCACTGTTGTTATTCTACTACATCAAGTGTCCTTGTGCTAATTTGGAAGATAACAATTACACAACTTGGCAGAGAAAACTTTTCAACTAAATGCCTCTGAAAGCTGGTTGTTTTTTTTAACCTACTTCCTTTGCTGACACTACATAACATCCACTTACATTGACATCCTCACGAATTCCAAGAGGCTTCTTTTTCCTAATATCACAAAGCAAATCTGTGATGGTTTCATTGTAGATTTCCATGTAAGAAACCCTTAGCAAGAATTCTCTGTCTGGAATCTAATGTTCAAAGAAAAAAAAAAAGACAAAAGAAAAAATAACAGACTAATCAACAAACACCCTTTAATGGAAGCATTCTGAACTCAAAGGTGTATGTTTGGATATCCTTCCACAGGTTTCTTCCCTCTCATTCTCTTTACACATTAGCATCTACCAAAACAGAAGCATTTTTCTTCTATCCCACCTCTTTCCAGCTGGATTACTGGTACATCACTTTTAGTAGGTTATAAAATTAAGACAACTGCCCTACAGAACAGAGACAACAGTCATCCAACTTAAGTGCCCTTTCCATATCTAATTTCCTCCTGCTTAGGCTCTTTCCTCTCTGTGTACCTAGTTTTCTGCTGCTGCTGCTTCTTCTTCCCCTGCGTCCCTGGTAGAGTACTGGCATGAGGAAAGGCTGCACAATGGACTGAAGGACGGCAGCACTGTGGACAGCTGTATTTGCTTTAGACCCCCTCCTCAGAGGAGCACTGCCCATTTCACATGACTGATAATGATTACCTGAAATCCTCAAGGCAGAAGCCAGTGCTCTGCAGATGATAGTTTGGAAATCACTGTTTTAACCTATACCTTCTCCTTACTTCCTATTAGCATTCAGCAATTAGCTTATGGTTCTTTTGAAAGCCTGAAGTAAGTAAATTTAGTGTCATATTCTTCCCACTAAGAAAGTCTTTAATACTGTTAAGTTTCAAATAGCAAAATAAAGAACACATTGTTTCACATCACCTTATGAACTACATTCATGAGTGAGCATCTATTTATACTCTTAAACAAGGTTTAATATTTTTGCAAGTTTAACAGCTCTCCTCAGTTTTGTTCTGATTTGATTCCAACTAAAATTCCTGTTGTCGTTTTCTTGAACCACTCATCTTTGAAAGGCTAGCAAAGCAACTGCAACATATGATGCAGTATAAATGCATTTCCTTCACAAGCTTCTTGATATTAAAATTGATTCTTCTCTAACGATCACAAACATTACTAGTCTTTTCAGTCACTTCAATTTAGTGAAATTGCTCACCTCAAAAATAATTTTGAAAACATTTTGAATTGCCTTCGGGATAATGCCCACAGAATCTTCATTTCCCATCATTGTGTACGTCTTCCCTGAAGCAGTCTGTCCATAGGCAAAAATTGTGCCTAGAAAGATGGTGTAATTTTACTAATTACTTACGGAATACATTGCAAGCAGGATTTAAACACAGTTTTAAAACTTACCATTATAACCTTGCACAGCTGATTGTATAATTGGAACAGCTACTCCTTCATACAACTGCTGAGTGTTGTCACTTGAGTGAAAGACGCGATCTTAAAAAAAAATAATTAAAATAAAGCATGTAAATCCACTGTATTGCAAGTTAAAAACAAGCTGCCATCTCACTCACTGTTGCTGACTTCAAATCCAATAAATAGGCATTAGGTTATTTGTAGGATAATACAAACATAAAACGTAATTGTGACACTAAGGCAGCCTTCCTTCTTTTTTTAAAAAAGAAAAAGAAATATTAAACCCAGAACCAAGAAAGAAACAATGAACAGACCAGCCAAAAAACCCATAAGAATGATGGACACAGTTAAATAGTCATTCCACCTAACCCTAGAAACAGTTACGGCTATTTTATCTATGAGGATCGTAAGCCTGACAGGACAGTCTATTGTTAAACTCCTAGCTTAGAGCATGCTTTTGTTGAATCTATAATTTGGAAAAAATCTTTGTAGTGGCTACATTCACGTTAACAAGTGGATCAGTAGGAAGAGACTCAAAGCTAGGCAGTTAGTTATGACGAACTAACATCCACACTAAGCACTTTTCAGTTTTGGGTTTGGGCTCCCTCGCCCCCTTCTTAAATGCTCTGGGCTAGCCATAGTCTAGTCCTTTTGTAACTGGAATTCATATGAAAAGAACCCAGCTCGTGTGTTCCAAACCCCCTCCACAGCATGAGCCAGAACAGAGAACTTAACATCCATCAGGAAGCCGACTTCGAGAACACACTCCTGGCACCGACCAAAACAGAAACCCTGTGTGTGCCAATAGCACTCCTTCAAAATTATGAAGTTAGATAAAAAGTTGAGGAAAAAAGCCATGATCATTGATGTCGGCATACATTCCAGCAGGACAGCAGCAAGGACCCCTGTAACCCGTGTTACAGCCACAGGAACCACTCTCACATTCTTACCGTAACTGAACACTTTTGTCCCATTCACTTCGGAAATAGTATTATTTTCACTTTTCCAGTAGAGCGACACTTTATCTCCCAGATCATTTTCTCTACAAGAAGAGATACTCTGTTAGGTTTACCAGGCCAGGCCCCTTTGTCCCGGCTCTCTCCCTCCTCCCCACGGCCGGACGCCACACTTCCACCCTCACCCCTCCCGCTGTGGTTCCCTGGGTGGTGCTGTGCCCCTCTCACCTCGGGGCCCAGCTGAGGGTGAGGAGGGGCCCAGCAGCACCCAGGGAAACCCAGCACTACACAGCCTCCCCTCAGGCCGCGGGGAGCCTCACCTGGCGATAAGCGG
>NW_010145437.1:0-6113 GCF_000699245.1 Pterocles gutturalis | reverse complement strand
CCTCTGGGTGGCCGGAGCGAGCTGCGGGAGCGCAGCGGTGGGCGGTGCGGTGCCGGTGCAGCTGAATAAACTATGTACTGGCTTTAAATAGCGTGTTTTCACACATAACGGCGACATTGCTGTGTAATTATGTTGAATTTTTTTTGTTTAAGTAGAATTCTGTAGGTATTGAAGTGGGGTTTGGAACGCTCGGTGGATGGCAGTTCCTTAGCTCCCAGCAGTGGTATTTTAGGAAACAAAAGCGGAGGATTTTTGCGGAAAAAAGGGCAGTTTATTGTGCTGTCCTCCTGTGAAAGCAATGCGGCCTTCAGGCCAGCGCGGGGGGGCTCTGCAGGCAGGGAAGGAGGGGAAGGGCGCTGCAAGAGCAGCCCAGAGAAATCGGAAACCATGCTGGCTGTCTCGGATCACTTGCTCCAACTGCATTGCTTTTAAGGTCAACTAGTTAATGACTAATTTATGAAAATACTATTCATGTTTAAACTTTTAAAATAAAAATGTTTCCCTCTGGATTTTAATCATCGTCCTCCTCTTCATCGTCCTCAGCATCTTCCTCCTCTTCCTCTTCCTCAGCTGCAGCTAAGGCCTCTTCCCTCGCAGCCCTGAAAGCCTGCTCCTCTTTCAGAGTGGGGTCAGCTCTCTCCGTGATCTCTGGCCCGCTGGGGTATTCTGCTTGCACTGGCGGAGGCAGTGCGGGAGTGTGGTTCTCTGGGCTGTATTTGTGACCCCAGCCAAAGTAAATGTTGTCAAATTTCCTGAGAAAGAAAAGTGAAAGATCACACATTCTCCCCCTGACAAAACATCAGCGGCGATGTTGTCAGGCTTCCTTACCCTGCTGGGCAAAATGTCACTGTGGTGCAGATACCTTCAAAGTATTTAAAAGACAGTACCGTGTGTAGTGGAAATGAATGAATATTAGAACCACAGGATGTAGCTAGTTCTGAGAAAAGTATCAGAGACTCAATAGTATAGGTTTTAAATCAAGGACTGTGCTCAAATACCAACTGGACATTTACATCCATTAACTTTGTACTAGTCTTTCAAATTATTAATTTTCAGTCTTAAATACATATTTACTGTTACTGTGCACAGTTAAGTGCCCTTCTCCATCAGTCTCTGGAATAGTTAGAATTCAGTCAATGAATTAATAATAAAGCAACTTTGACTTCATCAGACAGGTGTTTAGCATACACAGTCTGTGTTGTAACCATGTCAGCTAGCTACTCACCTGCCAGATGCAAAGGCATATGCTCCGGGCCAGCGGTTAGACTGGAGGATTGCAACAGCATGTTGGGGGATCAGGTTTGTAGAAGCCTGAGCTGTCCAAGCAGGGATGTTCTGAATTCCTGGAGACAGCCAAACACACACAGTCTATGAATTCAAGCAATGGTCATAATAAGTTGCATGCTAGAAGAGCCAGAAGTCAGAAACAATAAATGTAGGTGCTGTATTCAAACAGGTGGTTTGGTTGTATGGGTGGGTAGCACAGGAATGCTAACAGAGAGCCACATACAGAAAAGATCATGCTCCTGAAATTCAGTAGTATTCACCGCTGTTTCTTTTGTCAAGGACTTTTTATCACTTAGAGATAAATTATTTAGTTATATTTCACCTTGATCAAAGTATGGAGAATAGGAAAATAATTTACTATTGATGTAATCTAATATTCAGGTTCCCATATTCTCCTGATTTGCTGCAGTAATCTGCTACAGGATCTAAATTCTTATTTGTATATCTATGCACGTGTGTACATATGTATGTATTTACACGTGTATACACACTTTTTTGTGTCAAAAAGGATGATGGAAAAATAGCTAAATGTATTTCATGTAGTGAGCTGTCTTGAACTTGCAGTAGCCTGACAAGTTTGAGGTATTTTTTCCCTTTATTCTCAAGAAGATTTGTTAACTAGCAAACCCAATCGTTGCAGTTTTAATGTCAATATTGTTAACCATTTTGCTTTTGATCAATTTTGTAAAAGAATGCGGTTACCCTGCAGGGGCAAACTATATTGCTCCATGAGCATCGGATTTGTATAACTTCAAATATTTACTACCTAAATACCAACACTGCTAGTGGTTCTCTATGGAAAACTTCATATTCCATGAAGAATACCTTCATCTTCAGAGAGTGGAGTGAGAAGAGGTGGTCCTACTTCTTGCTGTAGTTCATCTGGCTCCTCTGATTTTTCCTCCTCCTCCTCTTCTTCTTCCTCTGGTTTTTGAAAAAGATTAAACCAAGTACAGCGACCCTAAAAATGATACAGAAAAATAATAAATACACATAACAATCACTGAAAGAATGCAAGCCAGTTAAAACAATTGTCTCAGGCACATGCACACACTGTTGAGGGTGGGGGGGGGCAAAGAAAAATATATATATTCCATAACTGGTATATTGTTGGGAGAATATTGTATCCTTTTGGCAGAGCATTCCCTACATCCCTCATTCCTCCCTCATCACTGCTTACTATTTCAGAATAACCTTCTACCTCTGACATCAGCTTTTTGTTATTTTGTAGTCTTCAGTTCCTTGCCAGTTTGGTTTATATTCTTGCTAGACTACCAGTTAGTGCAAACTAAGAGGCTACCACTTACAGACTTTGGCCCTTCCTTTTAAAGTCTGCCTTGTTATTTAGCTACCAGTCAGAGGAACATAACAAAATGTTCTTAAGATTCTAATGCATATGGATTTTATTTTTACAACTGTTGGTTTGCTGGTAATAACTTTAAACCTTACTTCTTACCATTTGCTGCCGCACTGGCATTCTTGAATTGATAGACTGGCCAGCAAGTCATCCAGCAATGATCATCTAATTACTCTTTCCAGCACTAGACTGATATCCCAAATATTTTGTGCTGCAATTTTATTTACAATATTTTTGTTTTAAGCTTTTTCATTTTCATGTTTCACAGCAGAAAATAAGCAACAAAAAATAAATGAGAAAACATCAAATAAATTCCAATTAGCATACAATCATAAACTATTTGCATTTTAGCATTCTACCCAAAAAAAAGGGAATTCAAAACATTTTTGTTAAGTAAGGACTTCAAAAGAGAAAAACTAATATAGGAGATTACCAGAAGTTATTGTTATCTATCAAGGCCTAACTCCATACTGTTAATCTAAAGATAGGTTTCAATCTCAAGAATATACCATTGAAAAAAGTACTAAACCTAGAAGTTTCCTAAATATACATATATATATATAAGATGCTATATGTAAATATGTGCAACTTATTTATATATGATATACTATATCAAATATATTTTCTGTAGAAAAATATTTCAGTCCAATACCATTTCTGGTAAATAGTCCAAAGGTGAGGAGTTTAATTTACATTCTGAAACCCTACGAGTACTATGGTGTGAATGGTATCCGAGGTACACGTAAGCTATGACAGAACATACCTGCTGTAGAATACTCTGTACGTGGTGTACCCACATGGAGACAGAATCCGACATATCAGCCACAGAAAGAGGCTGAAAATCAGGGTTTTCTTCATATGCATCTCTTCCTCCTCCCCCCTCCTCCTCTTCTTCTTCCTCCTCTGCAAACTGATAAAATCCAATGGGAGAGATATGGGTTCCTGCCGAGATCCTAGCTATCTGTGCACGCAGGTAATTGGCCTCATTTCCAGGGAAAGGAGGAAAGCTCACGACAGGAGCATCCAGCCTACCGGTGAAGAACTTTTTGATTTTCCTGGCACAGACAATCTGGGCTGGTGTCACCGGAGGCAACTTCACCCACGGTTTGCCTGGCTCATTACAGACAAAGTAGACATACTTATTAGCCCCAGTCCCATTTGCTTCTTTTGGGACAACAGGTGGGGGCTTATAGGTGGACTTCGGTGGTTCATATTCTTTTTCTTTCTCCTTATCTTCGTCTTCAACCTCCTCATCCATCTCTTTATCTCCTTCCTCAGTAACTTCTTCCTCTTCTGCTTCCTCCTCTTCCTCTTCCTCTTCCCCTTCCCCCTCACGGAACTGTACTTCAGCTATAATATAGTTCATCTCCAGGCCCAGGATTTTGCCCCAGAAGCGACAGGTCTGGATTGGCTGAGCACTAATTAGTTTTTTAAGGGCAAGGAATATGTGATAGGTTTCATCTTTGCTCAAGCCAACTCCAGCCTCTCCAAAATAAAAGGCTGTTTCCATCACATTAGGTAGAGGGTTCTCTCCCTAGGGAAGAAGATCCTGAGTTAGAGCAGAAGAATAGTATAATAATCCATCTGAAAAAATAATTCTTTGGCCCTTCCAGGTTTCTTATATGAAAGCAAGATAGACAGGTGTATGAAAACTTAAAAATTCCTTTCTGAAATGCCCTACTTTTTTTCTACTTTTACCATTGTACACTGTTACTGTAACATAAGTAACAGGCTACAGAAAAGATGAAAGACTCTCTTCTGTTGTTAGTATTTGTATTCTGCAATGGCAATTTATTTGAATATATAATGGTAACTTCGTGTGAAAATCAACATCCCGTTGATTAGTTTCCCTTGCTTATTATAAGAATTCTCCTAATTTTTCATGGGGTAGAAATGTTTCTGCATATAAGCAACTGAATACTGAAAAATCCCCTGTTTTAACAAGTGGCTTTTCAGTTCTAGTAGTTCTTCATTATTACCATATTTTTATTTTTATTTTTCAGTTGTAGAAGGACAGACTGGAATCACAGCTGGAGGGGGAAGGATGACAAAATTCTCCATTCTCTATTTTACACTAGCAGCTGTGCACAATATTCTGAAACTAATGTCCAGAATTCTGGTCACATTGGGTAAAGAAATGTCACTTTTAGATAAAGAAAAGAAATTTGGATGCAATGTTCCATATTCCAATACAGGAGAGATCGTAAACTTTCTGTTCATCATCTCTAAAACATCTGTGATTTTAAAGGCTCAGGATATTAGATTTACTACAGGAAAAAATCCCAACTAAGTAACCAGATGGGTTTTCTTCTTCACAACTAGACATGGGACCAGCTCTATGAACAGGGTACATGGTACTGTGGGTGCAATTATTTAGATGATCATGAGAAGCAATACTACAAGGCAGATCACAACTTCTTCCATTTCTCCTTTCTCTTCCCGCCATCCTCCCACCCATTTTCACTGGTATTCATTATATCTATTTTTCCTTGTTAATAACTCACTACCTCTTCTTCTAGTCCTTCATCTCCTTCTTCATTTGCCTTGAGAAACAAAGCTTTGCGATTTTCTGCAGCTTCAAATGCTGGAAGAACCTCAGGTTCATCTCGAAGGGTGTCCATTTTTTTCTGAAACTGAGCCCACTTCACATCCTTGCTGATATTCTCAATTATGTCCACTGCATTTGGGGGCTGCTCATCCAGGATCTTTGTTAGCATATTAGCAAGATGATCATATCTGTCATATAAATGTAAATATTATTGGTCTACTATACAAAAGTCTTAGTGTATTATGTTTTTAGTATCAAAAGTGGAAGCTAATCACCTGGAGCATTGGAGAAATCATTAGAATAGTAAGATGAAAGGGGATCATGGAACACTATAGGAGATTAGGCTTGAAACTAGCCTGATTATAACATATTTAGGAGTACTTCCATTTTTGGTATAAACCACACCTGCCTCGGGAGCTGAAGCTGAATCTAAACATGCTCTTAATCAAATCAATTTCCCTTTGAACTCTAGAAATTCCCTTAGGAATTTTGATTCTGAAAGGTGTTGGCCACACACAAGTATCATAACATATTTTCCCATTCTCTGTATACTTCCCTAGCATCCCTCCCTGTTTTAACATAATCCTTCGCCCTTTTACCAACACTACTTTCCCCTCCACTCGTGCTTCAATTGTGTCCCTTTTCCAGACTTACAGGTTCAGGCCAGATGTCGTGCTGCTCTTCAGTAAAAAGGCTTTTGCATTCTGAATCGCCAGCGTTCGGGATTTGGGATCGGGAATCTGATCATCGTATGGGCTGTATCCCGGCTGATAGAGACCGTAACCCGGCTCGTGGGGCTGGTAGGGGCCGTGCCCGTGCTCATAGGGATCTTGTCCTCTATCATACGTTGGATAGGCACTTTTTAGCTCGGGTGCACCTGGCTGATAAAAGCTCGGTGTTAGGCCTGGGGGCTGATCGGAC
>NW_010145436.1:8848-19080 GCF_000699245.1 Pterocles gutturalis | reverse complement strand
GGCCGCGGCGCCTCCTCCTCCATGTTGACGGCATGCTCCGTGTTCTCCATGATCTCCTGCAGCAGCTTCCGCTTCTGGTACTCGGGGCCTGTGGAGAGAGGGGTCAGTGTGAGGAGCTGCCCCGGGGCTGGAGGGACAGCAGGCTGCTCCAGCTCCCTGCCACCATCGAGCCTTTGACAGCTACGTCCCCAGCCCCGATAGGTTTGGGGACAAGAGCAAAAGGGTCAGGGCTGGAGCCACAGGGCCTGGGAGAGGAGCTGCTCACAAACCAGAGCCTGTTTCCCGCAGCGATTTCCCCCAGGAGGCTCCGAGCCCTGCCACGTGCTGTCCAGCTGGGAAGAGCTGAAGGAGCAGGCGGGGAGCTCTGGACGGGGGTAAAGAAACAGTGAAAATCTGAAGCCCAGATGTTTGTGGTCACACAGATGGTTATCTTGGGGCTAAAGAGGATCCAGCTCCCATCCAAGTTTGTTTTTTAAATGTCTGGGAAACTCATCCATGTGGCTTCTTCAGTGTCTAATAGCATGGCAACTTGACAACTGATACTGGGGGCTGCCCTGTCTCCTCAGGAAAGGCAGGTATCCCCAAACGATCTACCTGTCATCCCTTGCGATGACAAAAACACATTTCTCATGCATGGAGCAGGGCCCTCCCCTCTCTGCCCTGAGCACTCCAACAGCAGCAAAATCACCCGGCACCATCACACAAGGTGACTCAGGGCTTCGGCTTTCATTCTGGCCTCATCTCCCATGCTGACTTGTCAGCTCTTAGCAACATTGCCCTCACTCCAATTATTCACCTATCATTAAATCTGTACTTCTTGTCAACCCATGTCTGCAAAGCAAATCGCAGCCCAGCTAGGGTCCTGGGAAGTCAGCTAGAGCCTGATATCGAAGATATCCATCATGTCGGGTGGCTGGCTGAGCAAAATCCACCACTGAACAACTTGGAATGTCCTTTGGAATACCAGCCCTGCACTGTGCTCTGCATGCTGGGACCTGCGCTGGGACAGGGGACCCGCACAGCACCACAGTGCTTACAGCAAGTGACAACAACAAGCTCCTCATGGGCAGCACAAGGTCGCAAGGCAGCTTGTTTGAAAGGAAAGCACCTGCTTTTGAAAGTGGCTTTGGCCTCATGCTGCTGAATCCAAGAGATGCTGAGGGGTGCAGACGTACAAGGCTTGCTCAGTGCTCCTGAACAGCACAGACCATGGAACTGCACCGTCCCCGGAACCGCACTGTCCCCAGCTACCTCACAGTTCCTCCCCTCGTCTTCTCCATCCCAAGGACTAATGCAGACTTGAGCCTGGTTGGGAAATTGGGATTGGTGCTCCTTTCCCTCTAATAAATAGTGGTGTGATTTGCACGCTGCTCCCTCCTGCCCACGCAGGCAATGCCCGCACTCGGAGGGGGTGGTGGGGAGAGAGGGCACTGATTTTAGCTGCTCTGTCCTGCCTGCACGCTCCTGTCAGTCAGCAGGCGACCCATTCAGGGCCATTTATTTCTGGCTGCAAGTGTATTATTTGGAAGCTGTTTCACCAGTTGTTCAGACTCCTCAAAACAGGCTGCCTGCAGCTCCAGGCTGCTTGCTCTCTCCTGCTGCTTTCTTCTCCTCCTGAATAATTCACACCAGAAAAACCCAACTGTCTGGAAGGCTGCACAGCCCCAATCCTCCTCACCTCCCCACCTTAACCTCCCAGCATGAACTTTCAGCAAGGGCTTTGGCTTACATCCCTCTCCTCTAAGCTATTAAGGTTGATATCCTAAATGAAACCCAGGGCTAAATACTTGTTAGAGAGGTGATGCTTGGTGAGCAGGATTGTCCTGTGCCAAACCCAGGGATAGCAGGGGGAAACGGAGCTGCCAAACACTGCCAGGCTCTCCTGGCTGTGCGACCAGCAGCCCTGGCTCCTAGCAAAATCCAAGGGTGGACTTCTGTTTGTTCCTGGACAGTGCATCCGTGCAAGAGACATTTGCCCCTGTTGTGCACTTAGGGAATACAGAGATTTAAAAGAATCATAGAAGAAAAATGAGCATCAGCAGCTTACAGGGTCATTGGGAGAGGCCAGAACCCAAGCAAAGCCCTACATAAAAGAGGCAAGAGGATTCAGTACCCGAAGAGCCAGAAGCGGAGGCCAGGCTGCTCCAGGCATTTTGCACAGACTGTTTCAATTGTCTCATTCAATTGCCATGGGTGGAAAAAACAATCTATCTAGATGCCAAAACCTCCCATCAGGAATTCCAGTTTCCTTTGCCTCTGTGCTATAAATACGCTTGTGCGCAAAGGGTGAATGTGGAGCGGTGAGTGCCAGCTGGGGGGTTTATGTCAGGATCAAGCAACATTTAGCTATTGTTAAATGAAGTGCCACTGGCTGGCTCACGCCCGTGCCCGGGCATTGTGGTGTTTCCCTGCTCAAAGCCAGCTCCAACAGGCCTCGCTGGGCTGCAGGGAGGAACGGGCAGCCCTCCAGCGTGGCACCTCCCCAGATAGTAGGTGCAGAGCAAGGTGGAGAGTACGGGGAATTTAGGCAAATCTGTCAGCATGACTCTCCCAGGCCAAGCACCAGTATGAGCCATTCTCCTTTCCCACTGCGTGCCCTGTGCTGGGTGTAGTACCAGAGACCTGGAGGCACTGAAATCACATCACAAGCAGGTTTTGTAGAGCAGGAGCCAATGTTTGGCCCCTACCCCCAGTTTTGCAGGTAACAGAGCTGGATAATAAGAAAGACAGGATGAAAATGTAGGCACTTGGATCCTTGCTTTCTGCTCTGTTACTACCTTCGCTCTGTGGAAAGGAAAGCTTTCCAGGAAGAACATATTTCTAGCTCACTCAGTCTAGAGAAAGGTAATGGCATTCACAATGCTGCTTCTAATATTACACTTCCTATCTACTAATCCTCAGTGCTTGGTCTCACAGAAGGAACCTCCCAAGTGTTTTCCCAGCCAAATAATCAGCAGTGATGCTAACAAAGAAATAGGGAACCAGGGAAGTAATATTTTGCATTATTAACTTCCTTATAAGATATTACAGTCCCTAATTATCAGAGTCTGATCGTACCCTGGTGCAGTGCGGGGCCCCACAGGATACGGGCTTGTGAGTCAATGTGCAAAGCTGTTCCAAGAAAAATCCACGAGGGATATATCTACAGGAGCACTGCAAATAGACCCAAGCTTGCTGTCTGCCCTGTCTGGTGCTGGGAGGGCTTCAGCGTGTGGAGAAACACAAGGGGAGGCTGACGGACTGTGGACTCTTCCTCCAGGCTACGGTAACATATTCCAGCAAGTAAAACAGCAGTGTAAGGAGGACAGCAAATCACGCAGGGCAGGGGGCTGGCTGAGCTTGTGGAAAAGAGGGTTTAGGATAGAAAGGAGGGCAACCTGCAGAGTGATAATGTGGCTGAAGCATTTGAACAGATGCCCCAAGGAAATTGCAAAATCTTTCTTAGAAGATGCCTCTGGTCCTACCTGGCTGGTAGAAGTCTGGGGAGAGCTCCCTGGCCATCATCCTGGCTATGCCCGATTCGTTGTTAGCTGCCTGAGCTGCCTGCTCAGACCCTTCGGCCTTGGCTTTGGCGTGAGCTGTCCTGCAGAAAGAAGAGGGGACAACAGTGAGCACTGTCTGAGCTGAGATCAGCCCAGCATGAGCAGAGGACCCTGTCCAGGAACAAAACCAAATGAACACATCTGGCATAACACAGCACTCAGAGCCTGCCCCCTCGACCCAAAAACCCCGCACTCGGGGAGAAAAGACCAGATTTTCAACAGGTAAGGGGCCCAGATGCTTAATGCTCAGGTGCGAAGGTTGCACTTAGCGGCACAAGGAAACGGGGAAGGTGTATCGGTGTATCTGCAAACACGAGCATGCTCACGTGTTGCAGCAAGGCAGCAGGTGTTGCAAAATGGGCTTGCCACCGTGCTGCAAAGAACTGAAAACCCAGCCAGAAGAATGCCTAAAGCATTGTCGCAGGCATCTTTGGATCATGAAGGGATAATACCACTGAACACAGCTGTGCTGTCACCAGCCCTGAGCTGCACCTCGCCAGTGGCACCATGCCCCTGCCCAGTACACCAGTCACATTTTACCCTGAATATTTCTCCTTTACCTCTCCAGCAAACAGCACAGCTCGGCCAAAGGAGTCCTTTACTCACCACAGCCTGGGGGCTGCTCTCACAGGTGCTAGGAAAGGCAGAGCTATTGCCTCCCTCACAGCCTGGCTCCCTGAGTCCTCTCTGCTCCTTCCCAGCACATCTCCTCCTTGCTCTGGAGGGCTATCGGGCTATCAGAGTTATTTCGCTGGCCGGCTGTTGTATTCCTCGCATGCCTTGCACTCAGGGCCCTGTGATCTTTATGCTAAAAGCATGTCTGGCTTTACAGCCCAGCTGTTCGCGATCTGGGAAGGAGCTGACTTCAAACAGCAAAAATCACACCTTAAAAATAAGGGAGGGCAAAGCACCATACATTCAGCTGCTTTGTTCCACACGGGGCCTACGGAGAGCTGCTTCCCCCGTGCTCTCACTATCCTGTTTGCCGAGGCTCTCCATATCTCCCTTGCTGCATGTAATGGAGCATACACTGGCTGCACGTGCAAAACCATGTATTTTTGTGTGGACAGTTAGATAAGCAGTTAGCAGCCCTGAAACACACAAATGTGGTCCTATGGTGTCTGATGACCCCTTTTCAGACTCAGGCTGGTATCTGGTCATGTTTTAGGACAAAAAATGAGGAAAGATGCCATTCTCACCCCTGCAGTGAAAATGCTTCAGAGGAATTTTTGGACTGTCAGTCATGAAATCAGGGTTAATTCTTCCCCATTAAACTGAGATGCAGTATGCAGACAGGACTAGCTTTAGCCTGAATGCTCGACAGGTGCAATGAAAGGTGATAGAAACGCTGTCCTGAGACCCTTAGAAGGTAGAAGAGATATATATATACACACACATATATACACACACCCCCCACTATGAGTAGCTGCAGGGGAAGAATTAAACGTAGGGCATTCGTCCCAACTGATACAGGCACCAGTGTGACTTGACAGGGAGCCGAAAACACTGTTCAGGGCCCTGTGATAGAGAAGAGGGTGTGGAGCTGCCGTGGCTCAGCCTGTCTCTCCCTGGGATGCCATCCCGCTCTGCCGGAGCCATGATTCACCTCCCTGCTCACACTCACACCTTATCTCCCCACTTTCTCTGCAGGCTGAGCTGCCTGGGATTGCTGTCATTCTTGGTCTTTTTATCCAAAATTCTTACAGCTCCTGAAAAACCCAGAAACAAGACATGATGAGGCAGAAAACAGCAATTTTAAGCCGCTGCTCCCAAGCAGGAGGTCTGAGGCAGCTCTGAACAGAGAAAGCACCTCCTTTTTTGGTAGCATATAATCAGTGTGATTAATTCCACTATAATCTGGCAGGGGCCAAGGGGGATGTTTCTGTGCTTTCCATGCCTTGGGGATCAGAGCAGGCTGGGCGCACTGCACGTGGGGCACAGAGCCTGACCGGCGCCAGCAGGGAGATGACGTTTGCAAAGTGAGGATCCAGCTCTTCACCCCGGTACAACGTGCTCCAACCCCCGGCTCTGTCCTGCTGCCCTTGGAGGATGGGATTCACCACACAGAGATAAAATCCCCCATTTCAGCTGCTTGCTGAGCCAGGCAGAGGCTATCCCAGCCACGTCCCAGCCAGACAACCAGCCAGCTGGCCCCAGCTGGAGGAGCAGCAGGCAGCTCCTAGCAAACAGGTGAATGCTTTCCTAAAGGTGACTTCCAAAAAAGTAGTCTGGAAGTAGACTGGATGCAGGGTCTGCTCCCCCTGCTAGAAGGGACGCAGCCAGACTCATGCTGATGTGTTATCAAATGGGTGGAGGCAGCTCCCACATGCTCAGCTCTCCCCCAGTGACTGTGGCCAACACAAGGGAACAGCCTGGGGGTGTCGGAGGTGACAAGGCAGGTCCCAATTATGCTTTTCTCCTGCTGGAGATTTCCTTTCCTCCAAAAAAAGCTGCTGGATGCTCTCTGGCTGCTGCGTGGGACTTGAGTACTTCAGTTCCTGTGGGCAAAGAGATGGTGAGGCCGGGAAGACCCCAACCTGGGTTGCAGAGGCTGCAGCAAGGACGGTGCAGGTGCTGAGGAGCTGAGCCAGTGGGGCTGAGCCATCTCAGCGGGCCACTGCGGCCCTGAGGCTTGCAGGGCTCTGCAACAAGCCCTCCTGGGCACAGTCAGGGAGGCCACAGGGCAGCTCCTGAGCTCCATGCACAGAGCTGTGACAGCAAGCTGAGTGGCATGACTTTTGAATCCCCCACTGCCCTGGGGCCGCAAGCTGCATGGCAGCTTCGCCCAGCTCCTCCCTCAGCAGGACACACCTGACCTCTGCTCCTGTCCCCCTGCTTGCAAAATTGTCCAGAAGCACTCAATTTGGGGGGGCTGAGATGAATGCAGCTGCAAATCTGGCACCTCTGGCCACCACCACGTGTTGGCCTTGCTGGCATCCCAGGGAAGGGAGGCGCTCCCCCGGCCAGCAGCCTGGCCCCTGGCAGGGATGCTGATGCCCTGCACTGGGTCCTGATGTCGCTGAGATCACTTATTACAGCTAGCAGCCAGGTGATGAACACACAGCATGGTGTTCTAGGTATGTCTCTGCCACCTCCCCTGTCTGTGCCGCACATCCCTGGGGCACAAAGGGACAGCACTGCTGTTTGCCGCCCTCCAAAAAGCTGCGCTCAGGCTTTTGTTAACACCGTGTGGCAAAGCACAGCCTGGATGAAAGGGCCCAGCCACAACAATAACATCTAACTTGCCTAGAGTATTTCTGAATTAATTACTTTTCCACAGGGCTGGCAGTGCCTGGGAGCTCAATGCAGAGAAAAAACTTGGCCCTGGTTGCAAAGCAGGAGACAAACACCAGCCACCCTGGGAGAGCTCAGCACATGCAACCAGGAGCGCTGCAGCCTCTCCCAGCCCATGTACCAGGGTCTGCTGGGTGCAGTGGTGGAAAAAAAAAAGCTCAGGAGGTTTGCAGGAGGCAGGAAAGTGATCTTCAAACCTTAGAGATGAAATACCTAAGAGGAAAAATTTCTTCCAAGGTTAAGATCTGCTCAAAACCCAGAATCATTGCAAATTCCTTTTGCAAAAAGGAAAATGCTGGCCTTTTATTACATGCATATAAATTTGTTACTTTTCAGGCAGCACTTGAATCAGGGCCATACTTTTTTATTTACTGCTGGTTGTGCTGTCAGCTCCCAGCCTCTCTGTAAAAAGCAGCACGTGGAAAAAACAGCAGAGGAGCAAGTCTGGAGATGGAAGAGGTCAGGATGAAACTGAGACAGAGATTTTATAGTGCCATGGATTTTATAGCGCCCAGCAGCAAAGTTCAAGAGCCCCTTTTCAAAACAGTGCTGGAAGACAAACCACGAACATTAAACATGTCCAACGGGGTCAATACACACAAAGAGGGACATTTACAAACCAAGGCTGGCACTCTCCGTCCCAAGCAAGGCACTACCGCCCGAGATGAGCACTTCCCAGTTTCACCCTGAGCCATCTCCCCAGGCAGCGCTGTTAAAAATAGTGCCGGTGAATTCTTTGCAAGGAGGAGCAGCAGCCCCACACCAAGCCACGGGGAGGCATGCGGGCAATGCCTGCAGCCCCCGTCCCAGCCCTGCTGCTCCCAGCAGCACCGGCTGGGTCGTGGTGGCTGCTCCAGCTTCACACCCCAGCTGGATGGGTGGGAGAGGGAGGGTTAAATGCATCTGCTGTTTTATTTGCTCCTCTGGCAGGGCTCTAATGCTCTAATTGTTTTTGTGCTAGTGCAGGACAAAGCACTGCTCCTGTCCTTTCTGGCCATATCCCAGAAACACTGCCCGAATCATTCCTCCGACTGCTACTAAAATCCCCTGTGGATACACGAGCCGCAGCTGAGCACCTCGCTAACAGGTGAGACCCAAAGCCAAGCCAGCACGCCCGTCTCTTTGGACAGTTCACGCGGTTTTACACATCCACGTTGGATTAGACTGTAAATGAGATTGGAATTAGCAGAGAATACTGCAAATACCAGATGGGGCTGGGACATTGCAGGTGTGGCAATGACCTTGTGGCTAGAAATAGGGGAAGAGCTCAGCTCTCTGCCCAAGCTATTGCACATTTGCTCATTAAGGGAAAGATAGACCCATCCAGCACCGTCCTTTCTTCTCCAGGCTCTCCCTCATCCCACTGATTCAGCAAACCCTGTGGAAGGACCAGCTGAACACCCTTTTGTTGCCATTCTCAATATCATAAACTGTGAGAAATGTCATTAAGCAAATAAAATTCATCAGTCAGCTCTAGGAAGAAAGACTTCACTGAACTCCCTTCTCCTGGAAACTGGCTTTTCCTCCCCCAGCCAAATTTCTGCTCTGGTATCTAGCAGGAATCTTTTTGTCCTTCTGAAAAAACTTAAGATAACAGTTTCTCTTGGCAGGAACATTTGCAGCACTCAAAAGGGATACAGGGAAAGCTGCAGAAGTGCTTTTGCTGATGGCAACACGGTCCCTTCTGCATTCACACTGCAAAGGGCAAGGACACACAGACCTGACCAACACAGACCTGTGCCGGGGGCTGGACTAGATGACCTTCAAAGGTCCCTTCCAACCCAAACATTTTATGATTCTATGACCTGACCAGGACAGACACTTTCTAGCTTCTCCGTTTCCACACCATCTTTAGACTTGTGTCACCTTCATAGCTGGAGCATCCTTTTCTCCCTGCTCAGTCCCGGTCCATCTACTTTGTCCCTCTCCCTCTGACTCCATGTGCACGCAGATACCAGCAAAGCTCTGCTCCGCCTGTAACCAGCCCATGGGACTGAACATCCCTTTTCAGTCCATCATTCGTGCCACTTTCTCTGCCCACATTCAAAGCCACCTGTGTGTCCCACCCCACAGATGAGAGCCAGGTACACCTTTGACCCTCCTTTTGCTGTTTTTGTCCCATCACTTGTGTGCACATACCCACTCAGTTCAGCCTCTGACATCCCTGGGGTGCGTGAGTCTTTGCTAGTTTGTATTATGGACTCTGCACCTGCAAGGTGTGATCTAAATTGTGCATTAGACAAAAGTGCCTCCTAAAGGAAACACCTCCATCCCGCTGTAAAAAAAAATCCATGAAGAGAAGCCATCCTGACCTCGCAGTGCAGCTCTGCCCTCCAGCCTCCCTTCCCTTGCAGCCAGCTGCAGCCAGCCCCAGGCTTTTCAGTCCTGGTACCAGCACGTACACAGAGGCGGTGGCATTATGTACATGCCCAGGCTGCTTAGCTGGACAAAACGAACCTTTTCTCCTTCCTTCCACAGAAAGGGCACAAGCAGGCCATTCAGCCAGGAGTATAGCATCCTTTTCCGTGCAGTGCCTGAGGAGAACAGGCCTGGCAGAGCTCCCTGCCACCTAACGAGCTCAGCAAGCATTAGCCTTTATGATTACTTGGTGAATTTTTAAAATACCGAAATGTTATCCTCCGCTCTAAATAGCTCAGAGCCACTTGCATCTTTCACCAAGGGATACTTCCCCTTGGAACAGTTAAAGTGATATTAATCTTACAGCAGACAGATCCGCAGCTGTCTTCAGTAAGATGACAACCTACGCACCCCAGCCCTGCGTACAGGAGATTTGCCCAATTAATTTCCACTGCCCTGATTGCCCCGCGAGCTGAGCGGGGCCGGGCGGGCAGCGAGGCGTTTTTTTTTTTAAAAGCCGATGGGGCCAGTACAGACCACAGCTGCTCTCCACTTCCCCTGCAGCCCTTGGATGCCAGCCGGCAGCTGCCCGGAGCCGGCTCTAAATGGCGTGGTGCCAGCTGGGATCTGCTGGCTCAAAGGGCTGCTGGCCACCAGTATGGCAGAGTGGTCCCAGGGCTACTGCATGAGCTGCATGCATGGAGCAGCACAGGAGAGCATCCACGGAAATATCTCTGGGGGAAAAAGGGGGAATTTGCAGCTGCCAACTGGACTCCCTCCTCCTCCCCCTGGTTTTTGGGTCTGCGCTGTTCCGTGCTGCCCTGAGCATGGGTCCAGTGGAGCTGGAAGGAGCGAGTCTCCCAAAGCAGCACAGCCTTGGGACTACATACAAACACCACTGATTTATTCCAGCTTCCACCACACCACTACCAAAGGGGCTCAGCTAGTGTTCTGGAGACCCTTATTTAATAGTTACTACAGCAAGATCAAAGCAGCCGGGTTATCCCACTGGTAGGTGCATCAAAATCTCTTCACAGC
>NW_010145436.1:0-8740 GCF_000699245.1 Pterocles gutturalis | reverse complement strand
CAGGGGAATGAATCCCCACTTGCAAGAATACACCAGGGCTGCCACAGTTGTTTGTTTCGAAGGAGCCCAGCCTGACCCAGGAGCTCCTGTCCAGCCTCAAGCTCTGCCAAATGGACAGCATTCACAATCTGAGCGTGTTTTACCTGATTGCCAGCCCCGCCAGCACTAAAATAGGTCAAAAAGTATGTGTTTTGCCTCTAAGACTGTTGGGCTTTTTCAACGAAAAGTTTTAGCAACTTCTAATGCAAACGTTTTTCAGATTTCAGCAATCCAAACCAAAAGAGTGAGGAACTGCAGTATTTGTTTTGTGGGGTTTTTTTCCCCAGTCAAAAAAGAAAAGCAGAAAAAAAAGATTTTGAGGAAATTAAAGCAGGCAGATGTCTTAAAATACTGCATTTGGTCAGAAGCCCAATTATTAATCAGTATTTACGGCAGAAGCATTTTTCTCCCAGCCCCATAGGTCTCCTGAGGGAACAGGGAGCTGCGAGGGCTGCCAGCCCACCGCCCTGGCCGCAGCACCCGCATCCTCTGTGCCTGCACCCAGGGCTGCTGAGGGCACCCAGGTCCCTCCCAGGACTTGCTGAAGGCTCAGCAAGCCTCGCAGGAGCAAAACTACAAAAACTTGGACTCAGAAAGTCAACTGGCTCTGGCTTGGCACCAGCATAAGCTAAAAAAAATGCACCTCCTTGAGGAGGAGGGAGGGTTTCTGTATCTCTCAAGGCTTTATATTTAAATTGGCCATTTTACTTAAATATTTATTCGTTTTCAAGATAAGCCTATTCTACATTCCATTGAAATGACGATAACCTCTGAGCAAAGCCTGACTGGATCAGATGATTTTAAAGCCCGGCTGATTTCAAGCTGGCTGATTTCAAGCGTTTGAATGGGAGTCAAAGCCTTCCTGCTCCGCATGGCAGAAGATCAATTGAACAAAAAACTACCATTTTCCACAGTTGTTTTTGCAGATTAAAGTCACACTTCATTTTTCCCTTTCTGTGTTTGTAAGCTCTTGAGATAAGGATTTCCCATAAGGTCAGAATGAACACCCCATTAATTCCACTTTCCCTGTCTGTCTGGGTATCTGAGTCGTACCCATCCCTGGCAGCATCCTGCCGTCCCGACTCTGCTCCTCTCGAGGGCATCCCTGCAAGCCACAGCCTCGCTTGCTTCAACCCCAAAGACCCAGGAAGCCCTGGAGAAAGCAGTTTGGTGCCCAACAGATGCTTTCTCCTTGGAGCTACTCAAAGTGCACGGTCCCTCTTACCCTAATAGGGCATGAAAGTGCCTAAGGAAATTCATGCGAGGCGGGTGGAAAAATGATAAAGCCGTGTGCACCCTGCTCTGGAGTCACAGCGCATCAGCAGAACAAGCACGGTGGGCCAAAAATGTGTCAGTGCTGGAGCCGCAGCCAGCCTGGGCTGGGGACGAGGCCGTTCCGGGAAAGGGCTGAAAGAAAGGGGTGACGGTGTCACACCATCACTCATTTCACGGCACTGAACTCCATCAGCCCTGCACACGGGGGGACACATCACAGGGGTCCTGCAGCCGGGGCAGGTGTCTGATCCTGGCGCTGCATCCCAACCCTGGGGCTCGCTGTCCTCATGGGCCCAGAAGCGGAGAGGGGCTCACCCGAAGCCTCCAGCCTGCTCCCTGCCTGGCCCCAGCAGCCAGGGCGAGCCAGGAGGGGGACTGAGCCCAGGGCTGTCTGGGGGCGAGGGTCCGGCAGCAGCTCAGAACAGTCAATACTTCTACAGAGCTGGAGACTGGTCTCTGGGGCAGCAAAACCACAAAAACCAAGCGCAAAGCAGCCCTGCTCAATCCAGATCATGAGGCTGTAAAGACCAAGCCCTGGCTGTGGGACAGGAGCTGGGTGTACCCCATCTCCAAGACATGACACAAAGTCCCCAAGCTCCCAATCCAGGGCACAGGGAGGCTCGGGTGGAAATACTCCTAACCAAACACAGCGCGGTGACAACACCATGACACAAGGCAGCTCAGGGTGTTCTTGCTCCAAGAGCTTTGAGGGAAACGAGCTGACGTGGTCCTGGCTGCGGCGGGACGAGGAGCTGGGTGTACCCCATCTCCAAGACATGACACAAAGTCCCCAAGCTCCCAATCCAGGGCACAGGGAGGCTCGGGTGGAAATACTCCTAACCAAACACAGCGCGGTGACAACACCATGACACAAGGCAGCTCAGGGTGTTCTTGCTCCAAGAGCTTTGAGGGAAACGAGCTGACGTGGTCCTGGCTGCGGCGGGACGGGCCAGGCAGGTTCTCCCTCACCATCCCCACGGATGGTTATCCTGGACACGGGCCTCCGTTTGTGCTGATAAGCCATGAGGAGGAGGTCACATCTGCTCAGGAGCTGCAAAGGGAAAGGATCTTTATTCACCCATTTCATGGGAAGGAAGGAGCGCTGCCGGCACTAGCGCTACACAGAAAGCAGGAGAGTCCCAGCCCCGGGCTTCAGTGGGCGTGGAAATAGATGCCAGCGACTGGGCTTCTATTAACAAAGAATGAATTAAACAAGATTATCCTTTTTTATAAACACACCAAGCTCTGAGAGAAACATCTTTGCTGGGAGAGCAGGACCAAGGAGCATCCCCTCACCGCTGTGTCCTGGCACCAGTGTCCTGGCACGCAGCTACAGCAGCAGCACATGGCTGCCCTCACTTCTTTTTTCTCTCTCTGAGCCCTGCCTGCAGAAGCCATGGGATGCTCACTCCCACTACGGGGGTTGTGGAGCAGCCAGAAAACCTGGGCATCAAGGACCTGCCCTTGGCTTCCCCAGCTCAACTGCTTCCAACCTTTCTCAGCACTCCGTCCCTGCAGGAAGTCAGGGGGATTTTAATGAAGCCAGGGCAGTCCTGTGCCCCCCTTCACCTGCACCCACCCATCTTTTAAGCCTCCCGAGAGGTCAGGCTGCAGCATCTTCAGTGTCTGATTGTACAGCTGCAGAAATGCTGCTCCCAGCTCCTGTGTCTCTCCCTCGCAGCTCCCACTCAGAGGCGAATCGCAGCCAATATCCCACCCAGGGCCAGGACAAGCTCTGCCCATCTCTTGCCTCCTCGTTACACACCCATCCATCACACATCCTGGAGCAAAGAGCTTGTGAAGCCGGGACAGCAGAGGCAGATCAGCCGTTCTCCCAGGCGGGAGCCTGCCTGGCAAGGACCACCTTGGACCACTGCTGCCCGCTCTTGGAGGGTGGCCATGAGCATCCCGCTCTCCAACCTCAGGCCTAAAGCTCTGGGAATGCCTGTGCCTCTGGCTAAAAGCCTAAAGAAAGCAGAAAGGAAAGGCTATTTCAAAAAATCCTGAAACTCTTTCAGAGCAAACTCCAAGTCTGAACCTGGGGGTTCTACAGACCTGAAAAAAAAGGTGCAAACTGGCCTTGGGGAAGCTGAGCTGCGCGGTCAGCCCCAGGATGGCCGAGGCCACCATGGCCTTTGGACCAGCCCAGCTCTGTCCTGGACACATGCCGTGCCTCGGCAAAGAGGTGCATCACGAAAACATCACTTTGGCTGCCCACCTTCCCCGCCGCAGCATAAACCCCTGAGAGCACCGCGGATGAGGGCAGAAGTGTGCTGGGGCAGAGTCGTGCCAAATAAAGCACCGTATCGCCATCCGCGCAATGCCGAGGTGGGCTGCCGCCAGCCTCAGCTCTCAGCTGTCGCGCCCGGGCAGCGCTGATAAAGCCCTGCTCTGCCTGCCCTTATTTAGTCAGGAGGCTCTGCTGACTCCAGCGATTTCGGGACGTCATTTGCACCACACGCCCGCACTCCCCGAGGAGCCGGCCGCTCGCTGCCGGCCGGCCACGCAGCTGGGAAATGCTGAGCGCAGGGAGACAGCGGCAGCGCTGTCGGGAATGCAGCCGGGCAGGGGAGGCTAGGAAAGCGATACTGGAGCCATCAGGCACTCTTGTTATTTGAAAGGAGAGCTAAGACATGCCCCAAACACATGGGTATGGAGAGAACAACTTAAGCTTCAAAACCAGGCAACAGCTCACACGGTGAACGATGCCCACGTGTCGCTGCCGGGGAAGCCGCACCGACGTGATTCCTGATGCCAAGCGCTCACTACAGCTCTGCAGGGCTTTAACACAGCCCGTGCTTACCACTGTGATGAGCAGACCCTCCGTTAACAGGAATTAATGCCTAACGTTTCAGAATGCAGCTTAGAAGTTCTTACAGATATCTGTCCAAACACCAGTATCATAGGACCTCTATAGATATTACATTAAAACCAAAAATAAATTCAAAATGTATTCTTTAGTTGTAGTCTCCAGGCATAAGACACCCAACTGCACAGAAGCTTCAGGGTCAGCATCTGGAGACAACAGGTGAAGCCCAGCAGCCATTCCTGCCTCTTACACCTGGCTTTCCTATTGATCCCATGGCATCTGGCCATATCGGACATACACCCGTCAAACGATCTCAGAGCGTGGCCAGACCCGTGCCTTGCAGGACACACGGCCAAGTCCCTGCATTGATTTTGGTCCAAGTCACTGGGAAGCACAACCCCGTGCAGAGGCAGACCACGGCAGACGCTGTTGCAGTGGGATGGTGGTTGGATCTCCAGTATTGACACTCATTTTGTCCCCCAAAAGCACCAGTGAGAAGGAAATCCCCCATACAAGCTGCGCAGCTACTGAGCACACAGCTTTCAAAAAACCAAAGGTTCCCCCTGCAGCTGGTCCTGCCCTTCCTCTTGCTTTTTTTAAATTTCATTGTATTTATTTTATTTTAATCTGTTCTGAAGAAATGAAAGCCAACCACTTCCACACTCCTCCCTGCTTTCAGTGGGACCGTTCTCCCCACGTGACAGGCAAGCACATACTGCACAGACAGCATCCCAGGACCCTACCGCCTTTCTCACCCACCCCAATACTTTTTCAAAGCAGCCCCTAGATGGGATGGAGGGTGGGAAAGGGGGAGGCTGGGGGGATACAAAGGGTGCCTTCACCTGGCACCACAGGACCAGCCATGAGCTGGGGGAGGATTCATCACACTTTAACTTCCATCAGCTCCATCCTATTAGCTGATCCCCAGCGCTGCCGAAAAACATGCCCAGGGCTTCTGCCTGACCTCTGAGCAGAGCCAAGGAGCTTTCCCTGGGGTGTGGGGAAGCTGGCTGGGCTGGGCTGTCTAGAACAGTGTGATCCCATGCCAGATGATTTTCACTAAAATAATGAAAAAAGAATTAAAAAAAAAAATCCCTGTTCCCTCAGCCAGCGGTGAGGCGATGCCAGCTGTGTCCTCAGCCTCTTGCACAACGTGGAAAGCAGCTGGATTGCCAGAACGCCCAGACCCAAGCGGACAGGGACAGGAGCTGCAGAGCAGCTTGGTGCCTTGGCCGGCCTCGCAGCAGAGAGCGGGACGGGGGAGGCTGGCCATCATCCCCCACCGTCACTGCCCTCCCGCCCGTCCCCGCAGGGCAGATCGCAGACAGGGCTCCCATCGCACACTGCCGGCAGCCTCGTGCCTGCACACCCCCAAAACTTGGGCACGTGTCTGGGATTCCTGCAGTGCAGCTGGCTGAGGCAGCTTCCAGCGCTTGGGCTTGTTTTCCTCTGGATTTCTGTCTTAAAGAGCCTTTTATGGTGCAAAGGAGTGAAATCTGGTCTTCTCCTGCCGTTTCGCTCCCAGGCAGTAGCAGGCTGGCTGTGACGGGGCTTTAGCTCTGCAAGGGGCTCCCCAGGTGCCAGAAGGGATGGAACTCCGACACCCCCAGGCAGCAGCGCAGGTATGCACAGTCGGGGGTCTGCGCAGCCTGGCTGCTGAGTCCCGCTAACGAGTTCCTAGTGATAATCTCATACACAGATGTGTCACGTCTTCCCCCAAAAAAGGATTTGTGCAGGCCTCAGAGACATTTCTGGGGGTAAGGTGCACACTGCCATCCAAGGTATAATATAGATGCTCTGTCTAGAAAATGCCATCTCGTAGTGATGAGCCAGGGCGATGCCAACGACAGCACAGCCCTTTCATAAACCACAACAATTGATTTTCACAATCTGCCTGCAATTCCTCTGTCCTGTGTGTGGAAACTTTCTCAAAGTCAAAGAGAAAGACAGTGGCAGAGCTGGGATTTAACTGAAGGAACCTGTCGAGGCAAAATTATCTGCATTTACTTCTGACCCTAAAGCTGAGCTGAAAGGAGGAGGAAGGAGAGCACGAGTCAGATTTTCAAAAGGCAGCAGGTAGAGAGAGCAGCTCTGCCCAGAGAAGTGTACACTAGGAATAAACGCTGATGGAAACAGTGAGTTATAGTTTACAGGACGGAGGAGCCCGAATTCTCCTCCCCGCAGCAGCTCCAGCCCAGCTGCTGGCAGCGCCGCAGGAACGGGACCAGGGGCACGGGGGGCCTGCCTCCCCTTCCCCTGCCACCACACCACCACAGGGGCTGCTAGGGGAGGGCTCCTTGGAGGAAAATGGCTTTAACGTCTGATTTCCTCCAGCTCTGAGGTTTCCTTAATAGGAAATTATTCCCCAGCCGCGCCAGGGAGGGATGCAGTCCCCGGTCAGGGCAGCGGCGCATTCCAGCCCCTGATGGAAAACACTGCAGAGCCGCTTTTGATCCAAAGTGTAAATAGTGTATAATAAAATGAGGCTTGTGTAAACCGGCCGAGCTCTCAGGAGCAGCTTTTGCAGCTCCAGCCTCCTTATTTACATGCACCCAGCACCACGGCCTCATGCTTTTCCCGGGCACAGCAAAGCCGGTGTCGGGCTGCATCTGCCCTGCCAGGAGGCTCTGCCGGGCCCCCCGCCGCCCCAGCCGGTTATTTTTATCCTTGCTGGCCCTGCACCGTGTTTCACTTGCAATCCCGTTGTTTTTTCTCCACCAGTCTCCGAGGCAACTGGGTTTTGCTAAAAAAACAATCACGCTCCCCGCAAGACTTTGGAGTGGAATTGGCCACCAGGAGAGTAAGGTCGGGGTGTCTCGGAGGGGATGGGGTTTGGGAACAAGGTGTGTTTCCCATCGTTCGTATTTCCCATCTCTGGTGGGTAATGAAGTAACTTTAACAATTCAACAGCACCAAAGACGAGCAAGGCAGGACAGCCCTGGAGCCCTAGGCACTGCCCTGCAGCTGAGCAAAGCTGGATGAGGATGGAGAGGCAAGGTGAAACCTCAAGGTCTCTCACAACCACGTTTCTCTGAGGAGGAGAAGAGGACTGAAGGCTCCAGCCCTGCCTGATGATCTCTGGTCTGTGCCAGGCAAGCTCCGGACAGGCAGGAAGGCTGCGGGACAGGCAGGAAGGCTGCGGGAGGAGGAGTGCGCTGCCTGCACAGCACAGCAGGGACGGGAGCAGATTTTCTCCTCCCTTGCTGGGCAGCCCCCAGAGCCCCTCTATTATCTCCTCCCTCCTCCACGGTGGGAGGGGCAATGGAGCAATTAGCATCTTCCTCTCCAGCTAATTTCTAACACAGCTAATTCTGAGCAGAGCCCCCCTGTCTGGTCCCAATGCACCAGATGGTGTTGGGGTGACACAGTGCCCGGCGGTGCCCGCGTCTCTGCCAGCACAAGGGACACCGGTGCCATGAGGGACTGACCTGTGCTCGCAGCAGCCCCTTGCACACGCCTGCGGTACCAACACCAGGCACGCCACAGCCCCCTTCCCACCTCCAGCGTCTGGCCAGGACAAAGTGGGGGGATAAAAGGGGGCAAACCATGCTGAGTCTTCCCCACTTCCCCCTTTCCCAGCATCCCAAAGCATCGCGGGCTGCGGGGTCAGGCTGTGTGCCCTGGGATCGGGCTCAGCCATCCACCGTGGGCTCAGCCATCCACCCTGCCTCCGGCCGCCATCTCCCTTGTGGCAGAAACACACAAAACCTGGCCAAGGGCAGCTGGGTCTTGGGGAGCAGACAGGGTTCCCCAAGGCAGCCCCCTCCTCAGTTTGGTACCTGCCTCCCGGTCTGCAGCATCCCAGCAGAGCAGTGCTTCTCCCAGTGAGCCCATTAAACCAAGACGCTCAAATTAAGCAACAATCCTAGTGCATCCCATAAACCCCCCACAGAGCCACACTGGGGTCTGTGGGGCCGAGCCATGCTCTGCTGCACACCTGGTTTGTCTGGGACATGTCCCGCTGGCTGCTCGCAAGCCTGTTGGATTTACCACAGTCAAACCCCACGGTTTGTCACCCTGTCCCATCAATGACACCCAGCAGCTCCAGCAGCCAGGCATGGCACCAGGCTGCTCCCCATCCTACCAGCTCCCATTCAGCATCCCTGCTGACCACTGCCTCCCTCCCTGGACCAGGGCAGGACAGGAGAGGGGGTGAGAGGGAGGACAGGTCCCAAACACCCCCAGGCTGCTGAGGGCCTTCAGCCCTGCTCTGCCAGTATTTTGTAGAAATAATTAAATGGAAATTGCAGGGAGCTGCACTGAACCCCAGCACTGGTGTGTGGCGAGGAGGCAAGCAGCACAGCACCAGAGGGACACGTGGGATGGGGACCACCACCACCATAGGGACCTGGTGGTGGGTTGGAACTAGATGATCTGTAAGGTCCCTTCCAACCCAAACCATTCCATGACCCTGTGATTCTATGACCTGCGTGTTGGAGCCCTGAGTGCCTACCTGGACGCCGCGATCTCCGACTTCTGCCGGGCAATGGCCGCAGCCCTCTGAGCCCCCTCCACACTCCTGTCCACCTTCTGCCGGATCTTGGCGCTCTTGAGGGGTATGACGCGCTTCTTCATGCCCTTGACGAGGACGTTGTGGCGGTACTTGCCCTCCTCCTT
>NW_010145435.1:52594-52989 GCF_000699245.1 Pterocles gutturalis | reverse complement strand
TATTTATTACTTTCCTGTGCCAGCCTTGGTGGATGTGATGTGGTACAGGCTATACTTCTAAGAAACCTTTTTCAAATAAATAAAATTAAATCTTGTTGAAAAAAAAATTGTTCCCCCGTGATAAGAAATTTTACAGAAAAATCAGTTCTATCAATTTTTTACATAACTATGGATGAAATGATTCAAAATCCTCTAATGTTCTTGATTTGCAATAATGAGCTAACAAAACCAAACCTCTGATTCTGCTCAACAGAACACCAGCTTGATCAACACCAAGAAGAAGCTGGAAACAGATATTTCCCAAATTCAGGGTGAAATGGAGGATACTATCCAGGAAGCCCGCAATGCTGAAGAGAAGGCCAAGAAGGCCAACACAGATGTGAGTGGGAGGCTTC
>NW_010145435.1:0-52305 GCF_000699245.1 Pterocles gutturalis | reverse complement strand
GCTCCAAAGATGGGTTTCTCATGTCAGGTGCGGGAGCTGGAAGGGGAGGTTGATGCTGAGCAGAAGCGCAGCGCTGAAGCCGTGAAGGGTGTGCGCAAGTACGAGAGGAGGGTGAAGGAGCTGACCTACCAGGTAAGGCAGGAGGCCTCCTTGAGGTCACCTGTCCTTCTTGCAGGAAGCCAAAATGTAGCCCTTGGGGATTTCTTTCTTTCTTGAGTCACAAGGTTAAAAAGCAGAAGACGGAAAACAGAAGAAATTGTCTTTCTGGTCATGTTAGCAAGATCCATCTCATCACCTCTGTCTTACTGGGCAGCAGTGGTCTTTAAGGAATGTTAATCTCTGTTTCATGTAGAGGGCATTTAAAGAGGAGGGGCAAAGAGGTGCTTCTCTTTGTCTTTCTTTTTAGTCTGAAGAAGACAGGAAGAATGTTCTCAGGCTTCAAGATCTTGTGGACAAGCTTCAAATGAAAGTGAAATCCTACAAGAGACAAGCTGAGGAAGCTGTAAGTAGTGCTGTAGAGAGCCAGTCTCCATCCAGGTGGAGCTGGAATCCTGTGTTGGTGTTCTCCCCTCCTTAGCTCTGTTTGAACCCTTAGCTTTTTTGTCTTTTTCTCACTGTGCACTCAGGAATGAACAGCTGCAAGGCTGTTCTGGCTGAACAGCTCAGGAGTCTAGAGGGGTGTAGAATACATTTTCTGTGAGCCTTATTGCATCACTGCAAAGAGCAGGGAAGGCTCAGGTCCATATTGTGGGAGCAGGTCACTGCTTCTTTACACTTTCTTTATTTCAAATTTCTTTCTGTAGAAAAAAAAAATACATTCAAAAATTGTAATACATAATTTTATAGCAATAAATAAATGCAAGATGATTTAATGGAAATAACTGTAATTATTAAAAAATTCCAAAATGCATTAGCAGTTCATATCGAGAGAGGGATTTGTGGTGTATCTTATTAACCATCTAAACTTTTAGCATTTAAGCTATTTCTCTGGATTCCCCTAAAAGTATTAGAGAATTACATACTAATTCACAGTCTTTTTTTTTCCATTAGTTATAGGCAAAATACAACAGCATGTCCAGTGCAGTGTTACAGTGGGAGCATTATTAAGCATTTTAAAACCTATTTTATCTCTCTTCCTATCCCCAGGAGGAGCTGTCCAATGTCAACCTCTCCAAGTTCCGCAAGATCCAGCATGAGCTGGAGGAAGCCGAGGAGCGGGCCGACATTGCGGAGTCACAGGTCAACAAGCTCCGTGCAAAGAGCCGTGAAATCGGCAAGAAGGCAGAAAGTGAAGAGTAAATGCCTCCAGTGGTGTGAAGTGAAAGAGAATTGCACAAAATGTGAAATTCTCTCACTTTAATTTTGTGATCACTGCTTAGTCCTTCATCAATTGCTTGATAATTAATGCCTAGATAATAAAAATTGTAGAGATTTTCCCATGAAAATAATGAGAAGTTCACATTGTATTTTAACCATTATCCTGAGTTCTTCTAATCTTTACATTTTTTCTTATTTAAATTAATTCAATTAAAAATCTTGCTTCAGGTATTTTCAAAGTGTTTCAGCCACTGTTAAAGTGGCCTAATCAGACATTCTGCTTCATTATCATAATGGAATTTCATCTAATACTTCCTTAAGGGAGAAAAATCACTATTTCTTTTCAACAGAATGTAATTATCTCTTATAACTTCTGCTTTAGGAATACAATAGATTTTAACTCAAAGGTTCTTTACAAAGAATAAGAATTTATTGCATCTTCCAGTAATCTAGTCTAATCATTGATTCTTGTTTTAAACCTCACGTCTTATTTAAAGAATATCTTTTTTCATGTTAAACCTCTTCAGTCCTTCAAGCCACTTTGAAACATAGTTTAGAGGACATTTAAACCTAAAATGAGATCTACTTTTAGCTTTTGTTCATGAAAGTGATGTGAAAACCAGCATCCCAAGGGCAGCACAAGCAGCTACCTTATATAGTCATTCGTTGTCTATATTCTGTTCCCAAAAGTCCCCCGAATCTTCTAAGCTGGTCAGGCAGCCACTTAGCTCTTAGGTAGTCTCCAGGATAATCCAGATAACTTTGCCTGGGTTGGCCTCATTCAAAAGGCAGGTTTTCATTCTTTGTAGATATCAGCATACATCAGAGAATCCACGGTCACCTCTTTGAAAATAAGGAGAAATAGGTGTCACTTTCTCTGTCATAATCGAATACTCAGAGCACTTGCCCTTCCATGATCTGAAGGGACTTGAACCACTGAGACCTTCTCAGGATTGTGTCATATTCTATCTGGAAATAATATAATTAGAGAAGCCAAATCAACCATTCCTGTTGAAGATGTACTGCTATGCTTTCAGGAATAAAAAATAATTAACTACAACAAAAAATGTCAAAATGTTCCCTGTAGGATATTAGAGAATATACTCATCTGGGAAGAGGATGACTTCATTTGATACACCCATCAGCGCTACTGAATGACTGGAATTCACTAGTGTTACATGGGCCTGTCGAGCTCCTTGTTTTGATTGGTATGATGAACCTGATGACTTGTCAGAGTTCCCAAGCACCAAGAAAATTCAATAATATTCATTTTGATTTGGGACATACCCTAAAACTTTCTTCCTCATCTCTCCCATCTTCTCAGGTCTCATACCATCTTCTTCCTTTCATACCCCAATGTTAACTGGACAATGAGGCCGTGGAGCTATCGGCTGTGTTTTGAAGAAGCCCAGAGCAGAAGGCAGTGATAAACAACACAATGTACTCAAGTTTCCTCACAGTAGACTTACATTTGTAGTTTGTTCATTTGGCTTCTTCTGAGAGGAGTTATCTAGTCCCCAATGCATCTGCCATTTGGCATCGAGACACCACTCTCAGACCAATCTTACAGCTACTGCACTCCTCAGTGAACAATACTGCAGGTCTCGATCATCACTCTAAACGGTTTGCCAGTCATTCACAACCCTCCCCTTTCCTCTTAAATAAGGTTATTAAGTTTCCTAACCGTAGGAAAAATCAGGATTTTAGGAAAAAAACAGGATTATTACTAGTGTTCAGTCTACCACAGTTACTTCTGACTATGTATTAGGTTATAGAACCTTTAGTTGTTTTCTACTGGTCTGATTCTTAATTTAATACACATGAAGGACAGCATCCAATGACTGAGAGCTATTCAGCAATTTTTCACCTTTGTTTTCTGTTCAATGAGTATTATTCAAACCAAGCTTGAACAAAGAAATACTAAATTCCTCATAGGCTTTCCAAGGACATAGGACACATGTGTGAAACATTGCATATTAATGTATTTACTGTATGCAATTCATGCATGCATACATACTTATCTATGCGGGTAAATGTCACAGAATCATAAAATCACAGAATGGGGTTGGAAGGGATGTTAAAGGTCATCGAGTTCCACCCCCCTGCCAAGGGCAGGGACAGCTCCCACTAGCCCAGGTTGCCCAAAGCCTCATCCAGCCTGGCCTTGAACCCCTCCAGGGATGGGGCATCCACAGCTTCTCTGGGCAACCTGTACATACACATGCATATACACGTATATAAATATATATATATATACACACACACATATATAAACTTTCCAAAGCTATTTTTTCAGCAGCAATCCAGTAACATGAAGATGTATATTACTGTTTCATCATTCCTATGTAATAAAGGTCACTATTTTTGGTGTTCAACTTCAAGGCTTTGATAAGTATGTTGCAGCGCTACAGGACAGCTTCTCCTCACCGCAGTCCTAGCTGAGTGTCACCATATCTCCAACCCATTCCCAGAGCCACATATCAGGCACCTGAGAAACGGAGTCTGTGGGATTGATTGCCACCTCTGAAAAGTATTGTTACCAAGTTCATTTCAGAGGAAGAAAAAAGATGACAAATCAGCATGTAGTCTATGCCACATAGATAGCCCTGCTTTCATATATGCCAGAGAAACAAAAGCAGTAGAAAACCTCTTTGCTCAGAAACCCCCTTACCTGTCAAAGAATTGTTTGGGTTTTTAGGGGCTCTGCTTGCCACCCTTCATGATTATTTTTTTTTCCTGCCTCTGCCTCAAGCAGATCATCTTTTTTTTCCAGAGAGTGTGTCACTTCTAAATAGATTGTAGTCCAAACCATTACTGTCCACAGACACAAACTTTATAGGTAGTAGCCAGCTCCTTTGAAAATAGCTTTGCATGCATTCCAGTTTGATGAACGGATTTTGCTTTTACACAAGCTCTTTCCTATCCACTTTGCAGGGTATGCACAGGATGAAACCCTGGATTAGAAATCGTGGGCTGCAAAAGCTCTGGGATCTGTATCAGTTCATTACAGAAACCAAGGTTGAAGAGGCTGGGCAATAGCTTCTCCGTTTCTTTGTTAGCCTGCCACATCCTGCAGATGCTGCGCAGGCATTGGTGAGCTATGCCAACCAGAACGGTTCCAACAGAGCTGGTCTCTTCAGGTTCTGTACAGTATTGGGCCATTCAAGTGGCACCACCAGCACCAGAAAAAAAATGTGAAAGCTGTCACCTAGACTATCTGTCATCACAACATTCACAAATAACACAACAACATGTTGATGTGGCCTCCAACATTATGCTAACACCTGTAAAAACACCAAGTTTCACTCCTTCTGTTTCCCCTCCAAATGCATCCGTGACTTACCCCATCCCTGCCTGCCCCAGATCCACGCGATCACACCATAGCTGCATGTTACCTGCCCTGTCTTCATCCCTTTTTCCATGCCTGCTTGCACTCTGTGTTCACAGAGCAGTGCTATCAAGCCCCTACACCCGTCTGCCTGCTTCTGCCTTCTGTGCATCAGAGGCAGTCTGATGAGGGGATATTGTCTAAACAGCCCCTGAAGAGACTATTACAATATCCTACTGTGCCTATTACAAAGCATTGGAAGCATGGATCCACAATGTTAAGTTTTCCTCTAAAATCCTGGGTTTGCTGAATTGCTGCCACAAGAGTATCCAGGAGTTCCTTCAAATGGCTTCAGCTGGGAAGAAGGGGAAGGGAGCTAAAAAGAGTTGGTGCAGGGTCTTCTCTGTTAAGGTGGAATAAAAGAACAATACAGAGCTGTGCTCGCCTGTTTTTAAAAACTAGAGAACTACAGTACATTTCACAAATGCCACTGTTTCCTATATTTGTCCTCCCAGATATTTTCATAGCAAGGAGTGTAGCAGTGCTTATAGAATCACAGAATCATTAAGGTTGGAAAAGACCTCAAGGATCATGAAGTCCAACTGTCAACCCACACCAACTAACCCACTAAACCATAATAGAATCATAGAAAACCATGATAGAATAATAGAAAATTGCTTGAGGGAGCTGGATTCAGCTTGGATCCACAAAGATGCCCAGCCTGGTCGTGCTGAGCAGCCTCCACAAGAGCAGAGCCTTGGGGTCAGCCCAGTGACCTGCACAGCTCTGCAGCTGACTGCTGTCAAGGTTACAGGAGAAAGATGAGGCAGGTATGGGCAATAGAAGTGCAATGAAGAAAAGCAACCTTGATGTGTCAGAAGGTCACTTCTGTGCCGTGTCTTTACTGCCTACTTTGAACAGGAAACAGCTCAAGCAAAGCGCAGTGTTGACGTCCCCAGTGCAGAAGATATTTTACAAAAAGCAGTGGAGTCCTTAGCAATAGGCAAGATCCTTCTGACACCCTGGGAATCATTACTCGGTACAGTAGTGACTTAAAATAATGAGAGCTGTTTCATAACCTGCTAGCAGGCTCTGCAGAGGACAGCAAGGGTACACGGGACATTACAGGAGGGGTGTGAGGTTACACAAGGATTGTGAGGACACAAGGCACATTGGGACAGCACTGGAGGGCTGTGCTGGGCTCTAATGCAATATATAAAAATAGAGCTGCTGGAGTGAACTTTCCCCCAAGCTGCTCCTGGGATTTGCTTCAGATCAAAACATTTTGGACACTCAAGAGACCATCCCCAGGGACACTCATGTGTCTGCAGCAATGATTATCATCCTGTCCTTGTCCAGGATCACTTCTCTGAACTATCTCATATGACAACATAGACACACTCTTAGCTTCTTTAAGAAAGGTGATACACATTCTCACATGGTTTTTAGATACTCATTAAGGCAACACCAGCTGGTTCTCCCACCTATCCACCTGTTTTTGACTCTGCACCAGGTTTGTGGAATATGACTTCTTTTTACAAACATTCTTTTTCTCAGTATGTGATATTCACCAGTGTATCTTCAAATTCGACTCATTATTAACTTCTACTCTTTTCTCAGTACAGGCACCAGGTTTACTGTGCAGTTCCCTGAAACACTTTTTTTTTTTTTTTTAAAGTAGCATTCTACTAGACAACTTCCAGATCTCCAAAAGCATGGCAGTTTTAATAAGAGCTCACACACCAGAGCCAGCAGTTCAGCTGTTTCATCCCCGTGCCTTTCTGGAAATCTTGTGTAAATCCCATCTGGTCTTGGCCACTTGTAACTATTCATTTTGTCTATTCGGCAGCAGGCAGAATGTACAACCATCATTTTATTAGCTGAACAATTCTGGCATGGATGTCAAGCCATTTTTTTCCCCAGCACTTTTTTTTTTTTCTGTGCTGCTACTAGATAACATCCCCAATAAGCAATATAATTTGCTCTTGTACAAGGAGATGGCACAGGTGTGACGCCAACTCTAAGTGGGAGCAAACAATCTGCATTATTTCAGTTGCTATTGCCACTACTTCTGTTTTTGCTGTCAGAATTGTCTGAGAAAAAAAGTGGTTTGCTGCCTTCGCAATGCCAAGGTACAAATGATGGCCTGGTAATAAACTGCTTTCTAGTTTGGTTGCCTCAGGAAGGGCAGAAGGAAGGAGAAGACCTGTCATTTAAGGTGAAACAGCCTCACAGTCCACAGGGCAATAAATAGCTCTTGTCAGTAACTTGCACAGAATATGGATTGCTGTCAACTTTACAACTGCTGAAACAACCTGAAGATATGGTCGTATTATTGCTTTATGCTGGAAAAAAAAAAAAGATAAAACAATAAATTTAGGCTAGGGATCACCTTTCCCCCAAAATACACACTATACATCACTGAACATTTTGCAGTGTTCAGCAGTTAGATGAAAGACATCTTCAGTGCCCGTGTTCCAGTATTACAACAAAAGCTCTTCCTGACTGGGGATAGTTGACAGCTGTGAAAAAAGCTTGCAAATACATTTTTAGAAAGGAATCCCGCAAAGATTATCATTAATTCTATTTGGCCTTGGTGCAGTGTCAAACTCATGCTCAGTGATGCAAAAAATCAGCATGCAGCATCATACACTTCTGACAAGTTTAGATTAACTTTCTTTTCCCTTTACATAAATTATCTTTCAAATTTTACTAGAATGTTGTTTAAAGTCAGGCTGAGAAAGATGCACTTTTCATACATATTTTCAAAGCTCAGTACATCTGTTTCTATTAAATACAGGAACCCTTGCTGAGTTCAAAAATATATTTGAAGACACATCTTTCCATGCATATGCATTTATTCGGCCATCATTGATCATTTCAGCCTAAAAATCATTCTGTCTAATTTGAGAAGAGCCATGGAGGAATTCTCACTCTTTTTCCCATGGAAGAGGAGACTGTATGCCCAAAAGTTTTCAACAAACAGGACATTACCAAATGTAACTGTGGGGTTACCATGGCATTCAATTGCCACGGTCATGTCACAGTTCTGTGTCTTGTGGATGGTGTTTCTTTTCCTCCTTTTGTCCAGAATCAAACCCACACAACTTTGAAAACACCTAATTTAAAGCACAGGGAACAGGTTTTATCCCATAATGAACACTAATAGTGTATATGATAGGGTATCTTTGTGGCTTTCAGAGATGTGCATGAACAGTTAAGGATACAGTCCAAACTTACAGAATTACTAGTGCAGATGAATGATCTTAAAGGCCAGGCAACTTTGCATCACTGAAGATGCAATGGAAGAATCCTACATAAAGTCTAGCGCCACAAAAAAACATATTTTCAGAAGCTGATTAAACTGATGGGGGACAAGAAGTTAGTTGCCTCTCCTCTGTTTCAGTCTTCCTGGTGTACTACAATAACGTGTTAAGACAGAGTGATAAAAAGTCTGAAAGGTGGATGGTATGAGGAACAAATATGTGTCTGCTAAAAGAGAAGGGGGTTGGGTATGAAACATGAGAATAGCTACACTAATTCAGAACAAAATGTCCATCTGCCCCATCCCAACGGTGTCAGACAGTTGCAGATATAGCAGCTTATCAATCAGTGGTTTGGGGACTTAGTATAGGCAGGTTTACTTCACTGGCCACTTGTACTAGGAAAATTATCTCTTCATGAGCATCCAGTGGAAAAGATGCTGGGTAACTGTAATAGGATCAAAGCTATTTAGTGCTGCGAACAGGTGTGGTGTTGCATTCCACACCAAATGCAAGGAACTGAGGAGTCCTACCAGAAGCACAAGAAAAGAGAAAGCAAACACTCTTTTATCCACAAAGAGCAAAAAATTTATAAGATAATCAAATGCATAAATTTTGCAGCTTGTGCTTTGCATGGTATCTAGCCTTTCAGACACCAACACAGGCTTACATTTACATTTTATGTATTGTTTGACAAAGCCAGAATTATAAGAATTCATGAAAATGTTGTTTGTATGATGATGCCTTGATTGATCAACCTATGTAAAAAGCAAAATTTACAGAATTTCATGAATAGAAGAATTTACAGAAACCACACAGATGAAATCAGCTGGTACATCACATGTTTAGAAACTGACACAATAAATGTGTGGCACTTTTCTTGACAGATAAATTGCTGTAAAATACTCCAGCCCTGCTTATGCTTTTGATAAATTCACATCTGCATATGTCATGTGAAGGTAACAACATTATGAACAACAACACATCAGTAAAGATAGACAATGGACTCATCACATCAATATCATATCTATATCTGCATAGGTATACATGGTACTTCTGGAACTTACCCAGTATGTTTACCTGAATTCACTTAAAATGTGCTTTCTGGTACATGATGTTTTCTGAGTCTTTCCGTACAACTCATTTGGTTGATTGCTTTTTCAACTTAAATAAACTTTGAAGGTTCAGTTTATCTAAATAGTGGAAATTTTCACTTGGCCACAAGAGAAGAAGTCTTTTACAATTTGTTTTCCCAGAAGAGACATTATTCTCCCACTCATGCAATGGGAAGCAGGGTAGACATTGAGACCCCTGAGTCATTTAGCTCCTCAGTGCATTTCTGGGATGGCCCAAAAAGTCAGCATGCTTTCTGCATGTCTCTTTGTTCTGAAAATCTGTCAAGCAGACAAAACTCGTCACAATATTTCAAAAGCATAATTAATACTGATTTTCAATAACTCGTGAAATATTGGGGAACCCGCAGAAAGCAGGTAGTAGTTTTAAATTCTGTAAATATTATAAATGTTTGTAACACAACAGTGTTGTAAATAATAGACTAATCATACTGATATTGATTTGAGGCAAACACTGGAATACTTGATATTCTAAACAGTAATTTGTACTGTTTCTTGAGGTATCTTAAACTGTGTCAATATTTATGAGTTTCTATATTTTCTTATTAAAGTAATACTAATGGCACACAGATCTATTACTGGTTTTCATTTGTATGTATTTTGGCAAGCTAGAAAACCACAAAACCAGAGCAGTATGTGCTACACAGATTAGAAATTGCTTAATTGACAGGTGTCAAAATGATTCTGTATATGTAGGGTCAGCAGTGGGTGGGTGTGCCTTTGAAAAGGATTGGTTCTTCACTATGTAATGTTTTAATAAAAAAATTACCCAGGAGAAAATGCAAAATCACTTATTACAAAAGAATCAGATGAGTCAGATATAAAAGACAAGATAGTCTCTGACAAAGAATAATCATGGTTCTGTTATCTCTACAGTTAAGCTAAAGTTGCACATAATTAAAATGCAAATGTTATAGCAAATAATGAAGAATGCAGCTGGTAATACAAACGGGGGGTTTACCAAAATGAGTTATTGAGACTGATAAAATGTAAAAAGTGCGTGCAAGTTCAGTGCTGCAACCAGCACAGCTAATTTGAATGTTTGATACAGAACAATTGGTCAAAAAAAATACAGTAACCGTATTATCTCCACATCTGAGTTGTTATCATTGTCATTTCATGCAGTGTCTGTGCTCACACTTCAGGCCAGACTGTGACAGACTGGTAATGATGGTGATTTAAAAAAAAAAGTAATAAAAGCATTGAAAAATATACTAGAAAAGACTCAAAAGACACATCTCAACACTCCATCTTGCAATGCCAGACATGAAGAAGTCCATTTCCTGTAACAGAATCCAATATACCCTCTTAGACACCTTTACCTCCTATCTAGTGTACCTAAATAGTAGGCAGCATGAATATAATCCAAAACAAACAGGCAATGAGAACTGTGTAAATGCACCACAGACATTCCCTAGATCAAGCCAACATGAAGTGATGACAACAATGCATCTGAAAATCCATCTCCTTCCGGATAGGGACCTGGGTCAATTCTATAAAGAGGTTATAAGATTTCATGGCCACTAAAGTTTAAATAATTTTCTGACAAATGTTTCTTCTGCCTTTAAAAGAGGTAATGATAACACATGTACTTGGCCACCTCATCTCCAGCACAACATAATTTAATGTCAAGAGCATTTACCCAAGCTGTGAGAGACCTGAAATCAACTGTTACTGTCGCTTGAGGAATTCAGATTCCAGCCTCTCATTCCCATAGCTATATGGTTCTCAGCAAGCCCACAGCATGTGCATATACCCATGTAGGGATGGATGAACATTCTCAACTTTCCTTCTGAATATGTCCTCTCCAAGAAAAAAAATAAAATAATAAATAAAATGTCTTCAGGAGTTCTTGTGACACAGGCAGAAAAGTAGGGATGACTTCCTAACCTACTGGTTAGGAAATCCATCTGTTTCGCTCTACTTGCTAAACTTTATTCAAAGGCCTCTTTGCATATTTTATAGCAAGCAACCACTAACTAAATAGCATAAATGGACACCTCCTTGCTGGTGATCCTACAGAGCTGTGGTCATCTCTGGCTCCCTCATATTTGTTCTAACACAGAACACTTTGAATTTTTTCTTCATATCAGAGTAGCTTCAAGAGAAAGGATGAAGAGTTTCATTCCTTGCTTCCCTCTTTGTAATTATCTCAGTGAAAAAACTGCAGACTAAACTAATAATAATAATAAATGTGAAATTATGTCCATAAGAAAAAATTAATCCCATTTTTACACACCGAAATGGGTTCTAAGACAACCATCACTACTCAGAAGAGATCACATAGATACAATACCTATTGTTCTGAAAACATTAGCTTCTATGCTTTGTAAAGGGAAATAAATTATTTTACATTATTAGGAAAGGAATAGACCACAAAGAGAAACTATTACATGAGTGTATAAACATATTATGTATTCACAGCTTGTGAATGTAGTTCTAGCTACATGTACCCCAAAAGGAGATCAATGAAGTGGGGAAGGCTTAGAGGACAACAGTGAACAAAGCAATGTGATTTCTTCTGAATTAGGAATTATTAAGGAGTATACAAGAATGGGTGGAAAAAGAGAGTAGATAGGAAATAATGTTTCACTGCAGATGATACTAACTCATTTTTCAGATGAATGGCTCAGAACAAATAAAAGTGGTTGTTCTTCATACATGCAATTAACTTACTGACACGGTGAATGTAAAATGCCTACAGAAGTACAAAAAGGACAGAATAATTTCATAGAAGAAATCCATTAAGAACTATTTAATCTAAAGGCATAACATCAGGATCAGGGATTCCTTGAATCATTAGCTTTCACAGGCTGGTAGAGCACTTTGGGTAAGAAGCACTAAAACTGTATCCTGTTCTTACATTCTTTCCTGTACATCTGCCCTGGCCATGGCTGCAGACAGAACAATGGGTTTGAGCTACAAAATACGGCTGTTCTTATGGTTTTGTAGGTTGAAGTGGCCCATGGCAGAGGAAGGAATTATATGTAGGTCTCCCACTGAAGAAGAGGAAGGTGGGACGAAGAAAGCAGCTGATTTTAGGAGTTTTCAGTCCCACCTACTTTGTTGTGTAAGGCAGTTTTGTGTTTTCTCTGATTAATAGTTCATATACTGAGAAAAAGGGAATAAAGAACAGAAATATGGGATACTATTCATGTGCCTAGAAGTAGCCAACTGACACCATTTTAGACAGCCCTGTATTTAACAACACTTTCAACTACACCCCACGCCCCAGTCACAGCTCTTAGAAAATGCTGATCTTCATCCCTACGCACCCAACATAACACCACTTGGACATCTACACTTAGAACACACTGTTACTTCTACTCACCACCTTCATAACTAATATCCAGTAGCTACCACTATTGCTAGTCCTGCCAGGTCAAAGATGAGGCCAATGAGCACCTCCAGCAAGAGATCTTGAGAGAGTGATTAGGCTGTTGCAGAAATGGCTAGCATGCACAGACTTGGGAGTCAACCACTTAAGCGGAGAGAATAGGAGACAAAAAGCAAGCAAACTTTATGACGGATTCCTAGACTAATCTAGGGCAATAAATAGGCTAGATCAAATAGGGACTGCAGACTGGAAATTACATAGTGCCCAGCACTAAGAACATGAGGAACATCAGGGGCAGCATATACACATGGATAGTTTTGGTTATAGATATGTCAGGGATGCAAAGACAGTTAGGGACAGACTTGGGTTAGGGAGTATGGAAGTACTGTAGGTGAACATGAGGAGGGATGTGAACTCAGAATGAGGCTGGAGATAGTTATGCATAGCCTCTTTTATACTCTTTATACCCCCCTCTGTTCCTCCCTGCTCCTCCTTCCCCTGTGTGTCCCCTCATGGGTTGTACAGCTTTGTCAGTTCCTGTACCCACACCAAACCTGTCAGGGATCTCCCTTGGCTCACAGTCTTATCAGTTATGAAGTCTAGGTTGATCTTCCTGGAAGAAGTTTCTTCCTGTAGTTTCTTGATAGCCCATCAACTAGTGTGACTGGTGAGGTTTGTTCCTTCTCATTGTCCATGTTTGTTTTGTCAGGTCCGTGCTTCTGTGTCTATTGTTTCTGGTTCCCCCCTTTACCTTAGCTTCCCAACTGACAAGGTCTCCGATCTGGTAACCTTGCTGGAATAAACATTTTCACACTCTCATATGCCTTCATCAAGTAGTGTGATTGACCAGATTTGGTTCTCATCGCCTCCTCCCTTACCATTTGTCAGTCAGGCTTGTGTCCCGGAATGCTTGTTTACAGCTTCCTCCTTCTCTTGCTGCCCCCTGTCATGTCAAAAAAAGTCCCTAACAAGGTACTTAAAGGAGCAGACACTCTCCTTCCATATACCCTTAGAGAGCAAGTCAAAGTCATTCTGGTTTGACGTTCAGCCTGCTCTGTGACATCTGCTTCAGGATCACAGAGTGGCACAGAAGCCAGGCTCCTTCCTGCCGGCTGAGACCTTGAATATGCCTGCAGGCTTCAGCTATTGCAAACCCACAGGCCGCAACTCCAGGTGTGTCTTGTGGTCCACAAGCTGGCAATTGTCTTACGCTGTCCCAAGCAACCAGGCTGGTTTCAGTCTTGCCAGCAGCCAATTTAATGAGAGAAAAATTCTGCCTCTCTAACTCCTTCTCCTTCTCTATCAGCATGTGTAGATAGAGAGGATAGGATGGGATCCATTAAAATCATAGTCTATAAATAATTGTGCACAATTAGACAGAAAATCTTGTTGGTTAAAGCAAGCTCTTGAAGTCAGGACTCAAGTGTTGCCTTATTTGGCATTATCAGAGCTGGTTTTGGGTTCCTCCATCCTGGCACAGAGCAACGTGAAAAGAACAGGTCAGTGCAGCTGACTCCATACAACCTTAAACCAATCCTGTCTCTCAGTAATTAGCAGAGAGATCAGAGCTTCAACACGTTTACAACTAAAGAGTAAATTATTGTTGACCAAAAATAGAGTGCTCGAATGTTGTGTGGGCAGGAGGTTGCATATAAAGAGCCACAGCTGAAGGCAACCCCATTCTTTGTTACCTCAGCATCTCACGGTAAGTCCCATCTGCTTGCTTCATGCTCTGACCATGGCATCTCCAGAGCTCTGCAAAGAGGAGTATGTAGGGGCATTTTCCTCTCATTCCCCACTTCTAACATCCCAGGTCATGCTTTACATGCAATGTCAAGGTTAGACAACCCAAACCACTCTGGTATGGTGGCACAAGCAGAAGAGCCATGCCACGGCATTTCACAGAGGGGCCTTCTTCAAACTTTCCTATCTCCAAACCCTATTGAAAGGCACAGGAAAACTAACTTTGAAGGCAGTAGAAATTGATTGCAAAAAGATATGTAATGTAGCTGATCTTTTCCTAGACATCAGATTTCTTTTCTGCAGATGACGGTAATGTGGGGAGCAACACAATATTTCCTGTGGCATGTGGCTCAAGCTCCAGAGCTGTAAGGCTCTGTGTATAGTTCAACTGTTGGGAGAGACTACACAAGGTGTATAAATGTATAAATGTTTGATATAGTGTATGCTCAAGACAATGGACTGTTCTTGATTTAATTCTCTCTGTCCTTTCTTTAACCATTCCACACAGATACTGAAAGCAGATATCCTCCTGGGCTCTCTGAAGGTAAGGGTCCAACAAATAATCTCTAGCTTTGCTAATTGATCCTGAGCAATGAGTGAATCTCACCCAGACAATAGCAAGGGCAGGTGGCAAAAGACCATGTCGCAGAGGCAGATCCACTGAAAAGTATATATGCTGTTTTAATCAATACGAGCATATTCACAGTTCTTAGTAGGAAATACCCCATTTATTGGGAAAGAAAAGTGAAAGACACGCTTAGCTAAGAGGACGTGAGAGACAGGAACAGTAATGTCTTTTTGTGGTGTACTCTGACGACTAAAATTCACCCCTTGCCATCTGCACAACTGCTGGAAGCCTGAAACTGAGGTTGTGTTCAGAGAGGAGGCTCAAAGTACAATTCAAGAAGGGTCTAAGCTTATCCTCTCTTAAGTTAGTTTCCTCTGGGGTAAGTTCTAGAACATTATATGCTGCCCTTGGCTTATCACACAGGTCCTGAAACAAGAACAAAGTTCAAGACAATCTTGTCTCCTGTCTGATAGACAGATCTGGTGACAAAGAGTCACCTTCACAGAGAATTCAATATGCACTATTCCCTTCAAGGTTTTATGGAGAAGGTTAGTGATTGATTGACTGGGAGAGTTCACCAGAGCAACAGAAGGAACCCTCCACATATGTGCCTTCTATCCTAATATCAAAAAACGCTCACTGAAATTGGAGCTGAAAGGGATAGAAGTACAGATTATTCTCGCAGAGAATGCCTTCTTCTCTGTTCATGAATGCGTAAAGACCTAAATTTTACACTATTTGCTACCAAAGACATTCAGTAGTTTAACAGACTATGCCCCTTGAGAAATTTTCTGATAACCTATTGGCATTTTCTGATGCTCCGTTTAAACTTTTCATGGACACCGTCTTTCTTTCATGCTGCTTCCCTTAAGCCACTCAGAGGCTCACATAGGCAGAAATGCTGGGCTCTATATACATAGAAAAATACTTTCAAAGTTAAAGGTTCTGGATTCTGTGCTTTGAAATTCCTGGGCGTTAAAGGCTCTTGAGAGATGCAGTCCTCAAAGTCCCTCAGAGTCCTGCACTGTGCATATCCCACAGCGGAAAGGTTTTTCTCAGAGAGATCAGCACTTCTACAGCAATGTGCCCAAAAGCAGCATTACAAATGCCTTCAGACTCCTTTCATCATTTTCTTGCACATAAAACCACTCCACGTTGACTGTTTCAATACTGTGATGCCTTGGGAGTATACATCTGAGTTGCTCAATTCTGTCCCTTTATCTTTTTTAGTACCACAGTACGACAGCCCATGAAGTAGCGGGACTTTAGAATTTTTTTTTTTATTTTTTTTTTGCTAGCCTGTGTATTAGCTTGCCTGGCGAAGGACATTCTGTTTATGCTAGCTCCTGCCTACATTATTTCTGCCTGTGTTATTTCCAGATGCTCTTGAACTATCCATGAGAGTCCTTCTGACTGTAGCAACCAATAGCATCTGTGTTGAAGAATTTTTACTAGATATTGCTAAAAATGTAAAATAAAACTGAGCATAAAGCAGTTTTCTGAGATACTCCTACTAGACAAATCCCTAACTGATTGGTACATACTGGTACACATTAATTGTCTTTTGATGATTCATAACCAATATTACTATATTTAATAGAATTAAAGCTAAAAGGTACTTTGTAGTTGAAATACTTCGAAATTATATATCAAGTACTTACTTATCTAGTTAATAGTAAGCTATTAATTATTACCTTCAATATACATTATACTCCCTTTTCTAATTTTGCCACAGATCTGAAAAGATGTTTTCTATTTGGTTCACATGATAAACAGGTTTGGCTTTAGATGGCTGATGACTGACCCTCACAATTTGTTCCAGTGTTTGTTACAGACAGAAACTAGTTGAACTTTCCCTGCTTGGTATTAAAACATAGAAAACAGAAGGGTGCCAAGAATACCTCCACTTAGAAATTAAGTGTGAGAGCCAATCTGCTTAATTTACAGATCTTACTTGTGTCTACATTTTCAGATGTCTAGTGAAACAATCTAAGTGTCTATGTCTGTGTGGCTTTGAGAAGCATGTGGCTGTACAGCTGTGTGAATAGCAGGTGAAGATACAGCAGGAGAGGCTGTTGAAGACTTCTTGTTCGATATTATCTCTGCCCTCACTTGTGCACACAGGCATCCTGTTTACGGGGGATGTCTTCAAAGAAATGCACCTCTGTCTACAAAACCTTCTTTATTAGGACTTCTTCAGTGGATACTTGAAATTAAGGCAGAAGTTAAGTGCTTGAAATTGAGTAGCTGTCTTCTTCCTTTTAGCCATTAAGTATGACTGCTTTCTGGATAAATATAAGTTACAAGTGCACAGGCTCTTTGAAACTTTTCTGAATTCCTCCAGAGCAACTCCAGCCATGAGTTCAGATGCAGAGATGGCAATCTTTGGAGAAGCTGCTCCCTATTTACGGAAGCCTGAGAAAGAGAGAATTGAAGCCCAGAATCGCCCATTTGATGCTAAGGCAGCCTGTTTTGTAGTGGATGAAAAGCAGATGTATGTGAAAGGTACCATACAGAGTAAAGAAGGTGGCAAAGTCACTGTTAAAACATATGATGATACAGTAAGTGATACCAGCTGTTACTCATACATGACCATCCAGTTAGGCAGTTCCCTGGCTTAGATTTCTTCTCCTGTTGTTCCTTTCTGGTTTCGTCAGACTGTGACTGTAAAGGATGATGAAGTCTTTCCCATGAACCCTCCTAAATTTGATAAAATCGAGGACATGGCCATGATGACCCACCTCCACGAACCTGCTGTGCTGTACAACCTCAAAGAGCGTTATGCAGCCTGGATGATCTACGTAAGTAGCAGCAGCAGTCTTCCTTTGGGTAGCTGGGAGGAACTGCTCTGCCGGGCTGAGTGGAAGCCAACGTGCTGTCTCCCTTCCTGCAGACCTACTCGGGTCTCTTCTGTGTCACTGTCAACCCCTACAAGTGGCTGCCGGTGTACAACCCAGAAGTGGTGTCTGGCTACCGAGGCAAGAAGCGCCAGGAGGCCCCTCCACACATCTTCTCCATCTCTGACAACGCCTATCAGTTCATGCTGACTGGTGAGTCATTTGACAAGAATAGGAAAGCCTGATATATGCAGGGCTGGTTGCTTGGTCAAGGAACGTGTGACAGTTCAGACATCTTGGGTGCTGTTCTACTCATTGCCTGATGGCAATAGCTCCCATAGTCCCTGGGCACAACTCAAGATTAGACTGCCTGTGGCATCTTAATGACCCCAGTGCTGTCAGACAACATAGGAAAGGCAGTAGCTAGCTGTATGGTTTTGTACCCACGCTCCTAGTAAGGAATTTAAAGAAACAGTAAGGAAGGAAAACAACAGAAAATACAATTCTAATTAAACTATATTTAAGCCAAGATATATACATAAAAGAAAACAAATAGTATGCAGGAAGCCTTATAAAGAATAACCGCTTGGAGCTAGATTTTGGGCTGCTCCATCCCTATGTGCACAAAAAATATCCACATGCACACTAATAGAGAATTTACCTTATCTAATTACAAAATGATAAATAGAGTTACAAAATAGTTCTTTCCCTTGAAGTAAGTTAGTGGAACAGAAGCCCTTCACATCTCATTTCAACAGCTCGCTCTGTGTCTTTGTTTTCAGATCGTAACAATCAGTCAATCCTTATCACGTGAGTATATTTTGGTTTGTGTGACAAAGCTGACAGAAAAGTAAAAATGTTTCCTGTAACAATTAATATTTTCATTTCAACAGTGGAGAATCCGGTGCAGGGAAGACTGTGAACACAAAGCGTGTCATCCAGTACTTTGCAACAATTGCAGTTACTGGTGAGAAGAAGAAGGACCAACAGCCCGGCAAAATGCAGGTATGCCATTGGATCCCGCTTCTAGTGTTTGCCCAAGACTCTGCTTGCAGAGCAGAAACTATCAATGCATATTTTTGGGTTGCAGGACTATCAAAAGCTAGAAACTGTAGCGCAACTGAGGTAGCAGTGAGGATGCACAGTCTAAGCTCATTCACCCCTGCTACCCAGCCTCCCTCCCTCTGAACACTAGTAGAACTCTACTTAAAAAAACATTTTCCTAATGTAGGAAAGTCCCAAGCCTCAGTTTCTCTCCAGTCTCCATTTACATAAGGGAAGTCTTCAACAGGGAGAAGAAGATAACATGAGACAGTCGTTTCCTCTGTGCTGACTGTCTGTCTATGTATCTATCCATCAGTATTCTATTAAATCAGCCACATCGACAGCACCTCGGTGGCTTCAAGTGTAAAGAGAGCAGTCAGCTCCCACTGGCATGTGGTTGTGCCATTCCTGTTCCTTGTTTCATTCCCATCGACAGGGGAAGTGCAGAAATTCTGAACTCCAGAGTAGTTGTGCTGAAGTTAAGAGTCATTTCAACTGCATCAGGCAGTAGTTTGTGCTGGCTTGTTCTCCCAGCTGTGGTCAGTGTAACAGCCCTGAGGGGCAGCATAAGAAAAGGGACAGATTTGGGACAGCTGGGACCACTTGCCTGACAGTAACCTCAGAAAGGATCCTTCCAAGGAAAAAAGCACATGCTCCGATGCCCCTCTCTGCCGAGCAGCCCAGCTGCTGCAATCTGAGCCCACCGGTGCATTTGCAAGGCGTGGGCTTCATCGCCTAGCACGGAGCAAGCAACAAACATCCTTGTGGCACAAGTGTGTGTCACCACATTGTGAGATGGTATGTGCATCAAAGCAGGTGACACGTGTCAGCACGTTATTTGAGTACCCAAAGGGCATGGCAGAACGTAAGGAGATTCCAAGGCTTAATATTCTTTTCGCACTCAGCAGCAGGTGTCTGTGATTGATGGGTTGTAATGGCCAAGGCAATTCTTTCCATCAGCACCATTTCAGAATCTCCTGCGTTCAGCTTTCACCAGCTGCTCACTATGCCAGGTCTGATCTCAGAAAAACTTTGAGACAGCTGAGAGATGTAGAGACCATGTTCGCTATAAGGAAAATCACCTGGATCTCAGATGGGCAACAACCTGTTTTGCCCTCTTCTGAGTTTATTCACAGAATACATTTTTAGCATTCACAATCTCTGTAACAATACTATGTGCCTCTTCATAAGAACATTAAATAAAATACTCAGGTTATAGTTCTGCCTAGCCCAGCATCCTATCTCAGATGCATGCTGAAATCAGATGCAGGGGAAAAAAGTATATTAATAAGGGAAACATACTGCCTCAGCCTCCAGCACTTTGTCACTCAGCCTGTGGACAGGACTCCAGAATGAACTTGTGTAAAGAATCGCCATGTCTTCTTCCATGTTGTTCTCCATGCATGATGCTCTCTTGCGAGTTCCCCGGTCACAGCTGTGCACTAAAAAGAGGCTTGTTGCTGGTGTAGTCAGCTGCACTGACACACACATCTCTTCTCTTAAACAAGGAAGTTTATTTAGAAAGCTGAAAGATACACGCGAGAGGGTGTTGCTCTAGGGTTTTGGGATTTTTTTTTCTTTAAAAAAAAAATATAGAAAGCTTAATATGCTACTGTGTTGCCTTAATGTTACAGGGTCCACCTTGACAGTGGACTAATAAAGACTAATTTAAACCCCTTGTGCCATCTGCAGACAATGTTGGGAATGGCACCCCATACAAAGATTCAGCAACTTGAGCTGTGCTGCTAACCTTCCAACTGGATAAAAATTCATATTTTTTTCTCATTCTTTGTTTTCCATCTCTGTCATGGAAATTATCCCTGGCAACATTTTCACACCCTGACTATGCAAGAATCAATCATGACTCTGCTAGAAGCCTTGGGAAAAGCTTGCTCTATCATTCTAAAAAAAGCACAGGGTGACTCTGCTTCCTGGGCTGTACTGCACTGAAAAGGAGAGATACAATGTCACAGAAGCTTCTTTCCTCCCACGTTTTTGCAATTAACAAGAGTGATACAACACAATATTGAAACTTTACAAGTCGATCATTCCTTCTGCAGATATACAGCAAAAAATTCAAAGAGTTTCTGTTTTCTGCTTTTTTTAAGTTTGGTATTTGAGTCTCAGGCTTTGTCCATGTCCCACTCTTCTTTTCAAAGCACGTCTGTAGATGTATTTCTGCATTCTGAAAGGCTCCTGATTGTTTGAATGTAATTGCAGAACTTTATTTCTCCCTTGCTAGAAAGGCTGTACCTCTCTCTGTGTGTCCTGGGTGCAAGTAACCTCCAGAAAAAATCCAAGAATTTTCACAATTTCTTTAGTTGTCATGGCCTTTGTGAATGGGAATGTGGAAGCACCTCTCACACAGATTTCAAACTCCCTGAGCTCCACTGTAGTGATTCTGTATATGATACCCAATATACGATAGCAGGTACAAGAAGAAAACAAAATACAGATCTGTCTTTCAGCACTCTACCCTTTGGTTTCAAATGGCAATATTCATGAGTGATGGCTGATGAGTGCTTAAAAACTCTGATAAATTTTAGGTTAAAACCATGTATGAAGTGTAAAAATGATCTGCTTATAGTATCTGCTTTGCACTATTTGTTATTAACCAGTAGTGAAGTTTGATAAGAAGCTTTTTCTCCTGTAACTAGGGAACTCTGGAGGATCAGATCATCCAGGCCAACCCACTGCTGGAGGCCTTTGGCAATGCCAAGACTGTGAGGAACGACAACTCCTCACGCTTTGTGAGTTCACTTCAGATTTGTTGGAATGCAGACATCTAAGACATGTCTCGTTCATTGGTCACTATAACCAAGGGGTTGATCTGTACTGCCTGACAGGGAAAATTCATCCGGATTCACTTTGGAACAACTGGCAAGCTGGCCTCTGCGGATATCGAAACCTGTGAGTTGGAGCAAGTCAGTGCATGCAGAATTTCTGCATTTATGATCTCAAGTTTACCAGGAGACTAACAGCACCTCTCTTTCGGTTAGATCTTCTGGAGAAATCCAGGGTAACGTTCCAGCTAGCCAGTGAAAGGAGCTACCATATTTTTTACCAGATAATGTCCAATAAGAAGCCGGAGCTCATTGGTGAGTGCCAGTGCAGCTGGGCTTGGCTCAGTGAGCGCCTTCCCCAGTGCCACCACAAGTGCCCTGTATACCTGCAGATCTCCTCCTTATCTCCACCAACCCCTACGACTTCCCCTACGTGAGCCAAGGAGAAGTCACTGTCGCCAGCATTGACGACAGTGAGGAGCTGCTGGCGACGGATGTGAGTACAGCCAAGCGGCCCCGCACCAGGCCGGCTGCAGCCAGGGAGGCCCAGCCGGCCTGTGGCCACCAAGAGCCAGGGCTCTGCTGCCCCTGTGCCCCCAGGGCTGGGCTGGTGCTTCACATGCTGGGTGCAGACAGGGAGGCAGGGGGAGAAACCCCACCTTCCCATCGCAGCACATGTGCCTGTTAACAGCACCTTGTGTTTCGCCCCTTGTGCTTCTCTGAGCTTCCCCGACTTGCCTGTTGCCTCTGCAGAGTGCCGTGGACATCCTGGGCTTCAGCCCCGAAGAGAAGGTGGGGATGTACAAGCTGACAGGGGCTGTCATGCACTACGGGAACATGAAGTTCAAGCAGAAGCAGCGGGAGGAGCAGGCGGAGCCAGACAGCACAGAAGGTAGTGGCGGCTGCAGAGCTTGCCTGTGAAATGCACCAGGAGACAAGCTAGTAACCCCGTCCCACAAAGTGCCCAACACTTTGAGAACAATTTTCTCTTCCAGAAAGTAATTTTTTTAAGTTTGTTGCAAGTTCCACAAAGTCAGTGATTTAATTTATGCTCCACAATGAAATAAGAGAGACGCAAAGATGAAGCATTGCTGTAGCCCCCCAGGTGTGGAACAGGAGTGTGCTGCAGCTGAGACACTGCTTGTGTTGGGAGGGAAAACATCCTCCATGGGACTGAAGAGGAGCTTCCCTTGACAACTGGTGCATTTGAGTAGCACCGAAAGTAGGCTCCCTGTAACAGAAACATCCTAGAGGACCAGGACACCTTTCTTTGTCTCTTTTGAACTCATTTGCTGTCTCTGATCCTAGTGGCCGACAAAGCTGGCTACCTGATGGGTCTGAATTCTGCTGATTTGCTCAAGGCTTTATGCTATCCCAGGGTGAAAGTCGGGAATGAATATGTAACTAAAGGACAAAATGTCCAACAGGTACTTAGACAGCTGATCAGCCCTTCAGTTTGTTCAGAAAGTTCTTTGACCTTTAAGGTTAACCCAACTTTCATTACTGCCATGGCTGTGTTTCTTACAGGTATACAATTCAGTGGGTGCATTGGCTAAATCAGTGTATGAGAAGATGTTTTTGTGGATGGTTACTCGAATCAACCAACAGCTGGATACAAAGCAGCCCAGACAGCATTTCATCGGTGTCCTGGACATCGCTGGCTTTGAGATTTTTGATGTGAGTTACAGTAGGTATGCTTGCCTATTGATGAATTTTCCAAACTAACTGGCATTTTTTTCTATTTTGAATTTGCAGTTCAACAGCCTGGAGCAGCTGTGCATCAACTTCACCAATGAGAAACTGCAACAGTTCTTCAACCACCACATGTTCGTGCTGGAGCAGGAGGAGTACAAGAAGGAAGGAATTGACTGGGAGTTCATTGACTTTGGGATGGACCTGGCTGCCTGCATTGAGCTCATTGAGAAGGTAATCTTCTCATTTTAGGGGAGCACATTTCTTTCATGGTCATTTATTTTAGTCCAGTCATTCCTGATAAATTTACACATTACTGTTGAAGGACCCTCTCATATAAGAGGAGGCAGTTTATAAAACCAAAGCTTTTGAAATGACAGGCTGCCTCTACACAAACAATGATTTCCTGAACAATCTGGCTGGGGTGGAAGGGAGAGGGGATACACACTGTTAATCTGGTGCCTTTAACAAGACTGCCTTCAACACTAAGGTGAATCTCAAATCTTACTCCTTGCAGTAATGGATAGAATTAAGTTCTTGGTTCTAGCAACATGACTCTTTCTGGCCCCTCTGTCACTGCCCACTGCTACTGCACTGGGGATCTCAATGGGAATTAACTCCTCACTGCAATGTTACAAACTGTGTCCAGTGGCTGTACTTACACATCATGTGCAAATCCAGTACGCACATACCCAAACTTCTTCCTTCTCAGGAGCACACGGGTACCTCCTCCCAGCACTATCATTCATGCCCATGCCCAGTGCCCAGTGCCAGCCCACATGCATGTTCACTGCTTAAAGTTCATACGCATGGGTTATGTCCTTGCACACAAGCCTCACATTTCTTGCTAACATCCCACACTTCCCACCACATGGTAGCATCTACACCCAGAACTACCATTCACAGCTAGTCCCTGTTGCCTATTGCTGTATTTAACACCCAAAATCCACACTTAATGTTCAGTGTCCGCACATTTTCTGTCCCGTATCTATGCAATACAGAGTATTAGAGCCAGAGGAATCAGAACCCCTACGCTGATCTAATGCTGTAGTCTCTTTTGTAACGACAGGAAAGAAGTAAACACTTCTAGGATGCAAATCATCTCCTTATAAAGTATGTTCCATTAGTGATTCTGTGAAATGTATTTATAATGCTTCCGTTACAGAAGAACAATCTGGACAGCTAACTCTGATCTAGGTTCTGTTTCACAGACAGCTACAGTTAGGCAAGATGAATGCTAACCCAGATCTCTCAAACAGCAGCCACACCTAGAGGGCAAAATCTTCATTCAGAACACTGGATTCCTGCCCATCATCCACCTCTGGAGCATCCCTGATTCTAGCTCTGGCATGTATCTAGCCAAAATCAGATGTAAGCATTTAATGGCATCTTATTTAAAAAAAAATAAAAATAAATAAATAAATTTTTAAAAAAGGTTAATACAAAGAAGGAATTCCTAGAATTCTCTCCAGACCAATGAAGTGCAGGTCGCATCAGTGCCTCCAGTAAAATCAGAGGACATGTGCTTATCTGCAGTATCAGAAGATACCTAGAGTAGCTCAGATGAAAGCTCTGACATTGCTGAGAATGTGCCTACATATCTGTATTGAAATGCTTCCAATTTTAAATACAAATCTGAGACAAATTAAAAGCCTATGAGTATTCTGAAGTGCCAAAGTATTGTAATTTACACCCCATATAAGGTGAGGAAAATCTGATCCATCATGCACATTCACTGGAGACAGAACAAGAGTTGTTAGATATTAGTTATATATGCACATTACTGAGGAAACATGAAATTAAGCTCATGTTGACAATTGCAGCCTGATGGCTTTTAACAGACATAGACAACATCATCAGTCCAGCAAACAGGACACTGCTTCCTAACGAAGTAGGGTAAAGATGATTGAAACAATTGATTATAATACATATAGTTAGCTTTTCATTCAAAGATGCATGTAAACAATATTGTCAAGTTGCCATGTTCACATTCAACACAGACTAATTATAGCTTGCCTGATTGTTATAGTAACTAGCGACGTATTAAGAAATTGTGGAGTACAAATTACAGCCACTGAGACAAGTCAGAAATCATATGCAAGGTGACGTTTCATTTGCTTTTCCTCTTCCCACCACTTACTTTCTTCACGTATTCATATTTCTCCCAGCCCATGGGCATCTTCTCCATCCTGGAAGAGGAGTGCATGTTCCCCAAGGCAACTGACACCTCTTTCAAGAACAAGCTCTATGACCAGCATCTGGGCAAGTCCAACAACTTCCAGAAGCCCAAACCTGCCAAAGGCAAGGCTGAGGCCCACTTCTCCCTGGTGCACTATGCTGGCACGGTGGACTACAACATCTCTGGCTGGCTTGACAAGAACAAAGATCCCTTGAATGAAACTGTTGTGGGGCTGTACCAGAAATCCTCCCTGAAGCTGCTGTCCTTCCTTTTCTCTAACTATGCTGGTGCAGAAACAAGTAAGTGCTTTTTCAGTGATGATCGATAAGGCAAGAATCAACTAAAGTCTACTTGTACTTCTCTCTGTGGTAGACTCTAGACTCTCTATCATCCCTTAACATGACCCTGTTCTTGTGTGCACCCAGATATGCCACAACTAAGATACCAACATGCAGAACTGCTGAAAACACCACCTTCACGTGGTGCAGAGAAGTAATACTCAGCAAGTCCAAAACAAAGTGACAGGAGGTGTATGATTCCTTACTTACTTACTTACTGTGTTGTGAATCAATGTGCACGCTTACTCATCCTCTGGACAGGTGCCAAATACAAATGCAAAGTGCAAGCACTTTATAGCCTTTAGTGACAGAGTTTTGTTTCTTGAGGTGAACTGGAAGAACTAAAAGGAGACCATGGACCTATTCCATATCCAGCTGAGCAGTCCTCATGTTGCAAGGGGAAATGAGACAGACAGAGAATATAATTTAGAAGTCCAACCTTTTGCATTTTTTAGTGGCTGAAGATCTTCCAAGTTGGAGAGTCAATAGGTCTGCCTTACCAAAAATGGCCACACAGATTTCTACAAAAAAATCCAATATTGGGGCAGCCTGGATGCTGATCAAAAAGAAGAGGCAGTATACAGCAGTAGTCAAGTCAGACATCAGGTGTACGGACAGAAGGGTTTGAGGCTTAAGAGAATACTGCATGGGGACTTTCCTGCCATTCAGTTTGGCTAACATAACAATGTGTCTAAGCAAGCTCGGGAAATACTGGGGATGAGTCAACTGTGGTCCTTGTAGGTATCATCAATATAAGGAAGGTGAGAAGAAAAGGTTGTAGGGATAAAATTTTGGACAAAGTGTGAAGTTTGGAGCACGAAGACTCCATTTAAGTCTCAATTTAATCAGCTTCAACAGTGCAGTAAATTTAAAAGGCACTGAGCTGCTTGGACTTGTATTCCTGAGACTATAATTTGCTTCCTGCCTTGGGGCTGCCATAACCCAGAATAGATCCCTATTCTTCACCTGGAACATTGGATTAGGAGATTTTTCTGAAGAAGACTTTACTGCACTGATAAACATTCTTGTGGCCTGTCAACTAATTTAGAAAAATAAAAAGTGGGGCGATGTCTATAAGTAAAAGCAATGTGACGAGTAACACAGAGTACACTGTAGTGAAACTTTTGTCAGGCCATAGCATTCCATACCATCAAAGCCACATACACTATGATGCAACCTAAATTATGCATCTGAGACCAAATGTGCCATACACTGATCAACAACCAGCTAGCATCAGTTCATTAAAACTCTCACGCAGCAGTGGGTCAGTATTTAAAATGAAAAATTAATTATTTCCTGGGACCATGACCAAAGAAAGGAAGGTGAGGCCTCCAAAACATCCTGCTTACTCTAACCATTCACCACCTACCTACTTCTTCCAAGGTGATAGTGGTGGTGGCAAGAAAGGTGCTAAGAAGAAGGGAGGCTCTTTCCAGACGGTGTCTGCTGTGTTCAGGGTATGTGAATTTCTTTTTAAATGAGCCATTCATCCACAAAAATGATCTGAGGGCTGGAACACCTCTCCTATGAAGAAACACTGAGAGAATTGGGGTTGTTCAGCCTGGGGAAAAGAAGGCTCCAGGGACACCTTATTGCAGCCTTTTAATATATAACGGGGGCTTATCAGAAAGACAGAGAAAGACTAAAGGGGGCCTGTAGTGACAGGGGCAATGGTTTTAAACTGAAAGACAGTAGGTTTAGATTGGACATAACAAATTTGTTTAGAATGAGGGTGGTGAGACACTAGAACAAGTTGCCCAGAGAAGTGGTGGATGTCCCATCATTGGAAGTGTTCAAAGCCCAGCTGGACGGGGCTTGGAACAAGCTAATGTGGTGGAAGATGTTCCTGCCCATGGCAGTGGTGTTGAACTTCATGATCTTTAAAGACCCCTTCCAATCCAAACCATTCTGTGATTCTATAACTCCCTGACATTTGAATAAAAATGCAAAAGCTTTGTTGCTCAAAGTTCAAACCCATGTTGTGTTCTATCACAGGAAAATCTAAACAAGTTGATGACTAACCTGAGAAGTACCCATCCCCACTTTGTGCGTTGCCTGATTCCTAATGAGACCAAGACACCTGGTAAGTTCATCATTATACTCCAAAGACACAGGACCAGCAGGAACTGGCCTGCTTAGCTTCCACAGCAACTTCTTCCAGAACAGCTCCCTTTGCATGTAAAGTTCTTGTGGGGGTTGGCCTGTGGGACAGTGCCCAAGTAAACCTTCTTGTATTGTTTACTGTGACTGTAAAATTTTGAGCATTACATGGTCCACAACACTTACCCATCTTTGCTTAATGTGTGTAGAGAGCTGAAGATTATTAAGATGAGATTGATTACAGGTGATTAAATTGTCTGTTATGGGTAACAGCATTAGAAAATCCCTAACAAATGCCTAGTTTTAAAGGACTACTGTGTCATTCAGAACTGTTGAGTTTAGCCCAAGACCATTTACAATACCTAAATATTCAGTGTTAGGATCTGATTCATTGAGCTGGAGGACTGTCAAAGAAATCATATATAATTTGTAGAATTCCATGTAGAAGCTGCTGGGTGCTGCTAGCACTTGGAAAGCATTTTGATATAAAGTTATTGTTTTTCCTTTAATTAAATATTAAAATCTCACAAAGAGTTTGAGAACAGCCAAGTTTGGGAGTATTTCATATGGCCATTAAATCTAAGTACTTGGGGAGAGACTTGCCTGTGTGGGTTTTAGGAGTCTAACCATTAAGAGGTCTGATACTGGTAGAATGATAAGGAGATACTGGTAGAATATAGTGAATGCAACAGGAGTACCAGGAAACAGGAGCTTAGCATCTACTTAATCTGCTCCAGAAATGAAAGACCAGTTTCAGAAAGTTTATTATCTTTCTTGTTTATGTCTCTCTGTGTAACCCCGAAGACCGTAAGCAAGATTTAAGCAACACACATATGCATGACATTCACATTTCAGCTATTCATCTAAACTCCTTTTATATTCAGTGGAGAGAAGCTGGCATTTTAAGGTATGACTCATCTGGCCTCTTTTATATATCTATCTTAGGATGAGATGAATCACATCCTAGAAGAACCTGTTTTTCTCCACTGATTATAAATGAAACCCAAATTGAAATGTCCATACTTCATATCCTAAAGTGAATAAAGAGGAATCCCACTGGGATCTTGACAGTCGAGCAGGAGTAAGGGGGAATTAAGGAAACCTACGGAAATAGAAAAACATATTTGAATGAATGGTTGTGCCAGATGTGGCTGTCATTTTCACGTTCAGTTCGTTGTTTTGATAGAGTTCCCTCAGAGGGAATCTTGAGTTTTGCCTTTTAAGAAATGTAAAAGCAGTACTGTGTGAGTGAAATTAAGTATGATGAGGTGAAGGAAGAGAAACTGGACATCTGATTTTTCGTTGGTTTCCAGCTGCTTATGCTCGACTTTTCTAACAATTCCTTTGGGTACTCATTTATTGGTGTAAGGGGGCTTACAGCAAAGCTGGAGAGGGACTTTTTACAAGGGCATGCAGTGACATGACGAGGAGTAATGGATTTAAACTGGAAGAGGGCAGATTTAGACTAGATATTAGAAAGAAATTCTTTACTGTGAAGTTGGTGAGGCAGTGGCCCATGTTGCCCAGAGAAGCTGTGGATGCCCCATCCCTGAAGGGGTTCAAGGCCAGGCTGGATGAGGCTTTGAGCAACCTGGGCTAGTGGGAGGTGTCCCTGCCCAGGGCAGGGGGGTTGGAACTTGATGATCTTTGAAGTCCTTTCCAACCCAAACCATTCTGTGATTCTATGATTCTGTGATCAATTACACTGAAAAGATAAAGTTAAGGGTATGGCCCATTCTGCACTAATTAATATCTCTAGCATCTGACAGTAATTTCTGCACGACAAAGTGATTCCAAGAGGGTTTTATTCTGCCAGTTGTACTTTGTAATACTTTGGAATAAGACTTAGAAAAAGAGTTGATTTTTATATCCAATAGATATTTTAGAAGGAGAAAGATAATACTTCCAATTTTAATCAACTGTCTTCTAGAAGCAGACTGAGAGCTTTAAGCAACCTACTTATCCACTCCTGTGTTGGAATCTATCAAATCTAATCAAGTTTAGGTATAGTCAATACTTGCACGGCAGATCCAAGGTTACATAACGTGCAGAGCTGATTGTCTAGATGGTACTACACTCTACTTTGTGCCACGTCTATGTACATCCAATGAGGATGCTGATGCTGTTGAAGATTTTTCAGCTTGTCTCTTAAAGCACTCTCCTGTCATTTTTGAGTAATGTGGCCTTATGCCTTTTGGCCATGGGCAATTCACAAGCACTGCCAGCCCTGGCGTTCTTAGTAAACCTCAGCTCACTGAAGCAGCTCTCTGCAACTTGTATGAATTGAAGGCATGTTCTGTCTTCACTTCCTGCATCTCAAAAAAAAAAGGAGGTAATTCTGGAACACTAACACATATGGAGATTCTTTTGGAGAAAACAAGAGCCATGATGGATGTATTTTGTTTAAGGTGAAATGGACCACTACTTGGTGATGCATCAGCTGCGGTGCAATGGGGTTCTAGAAGGCATCCGAATTTGCAGGAAGGGATTTCCAAGCAGAATCCTTTATGCAGACTTTAAACAACGGTAAGTCTTCAGTTATTACTGTCTGTTAAAATAAGACCTCAATAAACTTACAAGTAAGGTGACAAGTCTGGTGACATTATGGAGAGATACCCTCTAAATCAGAACAGATTAGTGGCATTTGAGGGAACCAAGTCATTAATACTGTCTTAGGTCACTCCAGTCTTTTCCCTCTTTGATCAGACCAGAGATTTCTTGATTCATCAGATCCAATATAATTTCTAAACTCTAGTCAATGCCCAATGATTCAAAGAGATGCAAAACTCTTGTAGTGTGATGAATTAAGTGGCATTACAAACTATTCTTTGTAAGTCTCCCAGAGTATAGATACAAAAACAATACACATCAGCACAACCTCCTTACAGGGTACTGACTAAGCATTCAAAAACCTGAGGCTCTGCCAGCGCTCTGTCACTGGCCTGCATCCTGTGCCTTATTTTCTTCATCTTTAAAATGAAGACAATTAAACCTGTTCATGTGAGGTCAGTCGCTATAAAGTGCTGAATCAGAACTAGCTGCTGTTACAATTAAATGTAAGAAAAGTATCTTCCATTCTGAACTGGTGTGAAAAGAACCCAAGACCTCTCTGAAAATGTCCTGCAACCTAATGTTTAATTAGCTGGTCTTAATTGTCAAATCACAATTTGATGTGGCAGATGGAGGAATCTCTCCATAATGGCCACATAGTCCAGAACCAAAAAGTGCTTTATATTTCAAAGGAAATGTGCTGAAGTTCAGGAGGAACTACAGTGGAAGCCTAGAGAATAAACTCACTGCACCATTATCACTGTCTTGATTTTACATATTCTATTTCAAGGTAGACTCGAGAATAAGAAGTGCTCCAGTGTACAGTCAGACATCCTCACTGATGTATGTATCTGAAGACACCTCTTTAGAAGGATTGGGTGGTCATGTCCATGACAGAGTATTACCTTAATCATTAAGTTAATGCTTGCAAAATGCTGAGACTGCTGTTAGCATTTACAGAATAATACCATGCTATTTTTAGTCCAAACTCAAGGATTCGAGGGTACAGCTTGTAGAGACTGTGAGCTGTGCAAGGTCTGTATTCCCTTTGGAATATAGCTGATTTTTGTTAGTAGTTTTAATTCATCTTCAGCTTTAACTTGAGTAGCAATCCTCTGATCGATGAAACAAGATGAGAAGAGGATGACATGTTCTCACTATGTTCTTCCTAATTCTTGGACCTCCAGACACTCTTAAGCATGCACATTAATTTTGTATGTAACAACATACTGTGTTGTTACACAGCCAACAGATTCCTCTGAAGAGTAGACACGTCCCCTTGTCATCACGTTCTGTTCAGCCAAGACTGTCTAGATTTCAGATGGCATATTCAGCAGCTTTCAGATAGCTCAGTTTCAAATCACATTACATTATAATATATGATGGATCCTATTTTCCTCACCCTCTTTGCAATCAGTGCCTTTGCAACCTGCCTTACCACAGGTACAAGATTCTCAATGCCTCAGCCATTCCAGAAGGACAATTCATTGACAGCAAAAAGGCTTCAGAGAAGCTTCTTTCCTCCATTGATGTTGACCACAATCAATACAGATTTGGCCACACCAAGGTAAAGTACTTCTGGAAGAGTGGGTATAATTAATGGCAAAAAAATATTGTTCTTTGAAAGTATTTCTTGCAGGTGAAATCAGCCTTCACAATGATTAGAAATTAAGTATGCCACTAGCAAGAAGGAGTACAGAAAACTTGTTTGTTTCTGGGGGTATGTGTGAGGGATGTCAGCCATGGGAACACCACACTACAAGAATGACCTAGTGTGGCTGCAACTAGAACTAGTGCTGCCCCTTTCTCCTGCCAGTTGAACTCATTTATATCAGTGCATGTTAGACAAGCTCAGACAAATTTGGACAGTCAGCTTTTTCAGGGGATTTAGGCACACACACAAGTCTATCTTACATCTCCAAAGCAGTTTTAGGTGGGACACTGATTCTCTGATCAGCACAACCAAGGCATTACTATCTCTGGACAAAATCCCAATTGTCTACACTACTGAACAGACATCATCATGTATGCTTCTCAAGCCATCTGCAAGTCAGTTTACAGAGCAAATCTTGAGCCTGAACATTGAGACACAGAAGGTACAGTCCAGCAAAGAGACAGAGCAGGATATAATACTAAGTTGAAAGTTAACTCACTGTTTTAATAACTACTGATGAGCTAGATCTTCCACAACCTGCTCGGGAGCAGGCATCAAATAACACTGCAATAATATGATTAGATCATACATAGAGCGACTTGTATGAATTACAGGAACACTGAGGGTATGAATACTGTAACAAAATTTCTCTAGCTGTTAAACCTTTACTCAGCAAGCATTTTTCCAAAACTGCCCTGTACTACCCCGCATCAGCTGCCAATGGTTGTGTATGTACCTAAGCCTCAAACTATTTGACCCTCTTTTATCTTCTAGGTATTCTTCAAGGCAGGTCTCCTGGGGCTCCTTGAAGAGATGAGAGATGAGAAGCTTGTGAGCCTTATCACTATTACACAAGCTATGTGCAGAGGGTACCTCATGAGAATTGAATTTAAAAAGATGAACGAAAGAAGGTAATTCTAAGAGTATTATCATACTCTGTTAGGCCAAAAGTCCAGCAATACAGCATACTGTCTCAGGAAAAGAAACTGTCCTTGGGAAAGACCCTTAGAAAGACTAGGGGAAACACAGCAAGCACAAACTCATATTTCCCTTGTTATAGCCTCCCAAATTCTTGCAATGGCTATTTAGCAATTGGACCATGCAGCTGGACCATAGTATTTAGTATTTAACGGTGAACTTTTTCTCCAGGAATGAGCTTACCATTTTCAGCCTTTTAAGAACCCTGTGACAGAGATAGCCAACTGAAGAAGTGCTAAGGTTTGTCTGTTTTGAACATGTTGTCTGATAGTCTCATTGCATCACATCAGTTTCGTAAGGACTGGCATACAACCACTCTCTGCTCTCTGCCTCTTTAATTTTCTTTCATGGTTCCAACGTCTAAAACAAAAAATTCTAGCTTGTACAGGGAAGGTACTCCATACTTTTGACTGTCCCAGATACCTTTTCCATTCCCCTTTGAGATGGGATGAATCATGCAAAATATAGAGTGTAGGAGTGGCAGCACTGGGTGAGCCAAGCAAACTGTTTCAAATGTTGTCAAAAAGTGAAAGCTTTAGGGGGAGCAGGGATCACATAAATGTATAGGATGCTCTGCCAAACAGCTGCTTTTATGGGTAACGCCCTGCAGTATATACTTAGCTCAGGGGCTTCCTGAACCAAGGATAGTTTCTAAGAATTCAATAACTCTTCCTGAATTTCTCTGCAAGCAACTGTCTAATCTCCCCTAGAACTACTGGCACCAACAACATCTATTTGCATTAAGTACCATAAAAATATTTCATATTTCTTTTCAGTTCCTGTCTTAATAATTTCTAGTACTGTATTTGCTATTTTGAGTGACACAAAAAGCATCAAGCTGCTGTTACCACAATTGACAGTAACTCCCAGATTTGTAATCTCAGCAGCAGTACTTCAAGGATGTCAGCTTTCACTCTGGTATTCACTTGCACTTTCTTTGAGACTGAGGAAAGTCTCAGAGATTCCCAGGCACCACACCAGAGAAGTTTGCCTGTTTTGGAGTATCCCCTCCTCTTATATCCATAGTTATTGTTCATGCTACTGAGACAGTCATCCTGCAATCAAGGGCCTATAAATTACTCTTTAATAACAGCAAGGGAGGTGAGGACAAAAGTCTCATGCAAAAGTTCTTTGAGGAAAATGCTGATGCTGGATGGCCAGTATGGCCAGTAATCAAAGTCTGTTTCCAACCCAACTCTCACCAGCTTCGTAAACTGTGTTTTCCTGTGTTTTCAGAGAATCCATTTACATCATCCAGTACAACGTTCGTGCATTCATGAACGTGAAGCACTGGCCCTGGATGAAGCTATACTTCAAGATGAAGCCCCTGCTGAAGAGTGCAGAATCTGAGAAAGAGATGGCCAACATGAAGGAGGAGTTTGAGAAAACCAAAGAAGAGCTTGCAAAGTCTGAGGCAAAGAGGAAAGAGCTGGAGGAGAAAATGGTGGCCCTCTTGCAAGAGAAAAATGACCTGCAGCTTCAGGTTCAATCTGTGAGTAATCTCCATTTTCAGATTCACCCCACTTCCTCTTATTTTCCCTTCTCTTTTCCATTGTCCTTCACAAACAGACATGTAACAAGGCCAGATTCTCTTTTGTATTTGGTCTTGTCATTTATGTGTAAGCAAAGTGAGTACAAAGCACATATACAACATTGCCACCAGTAGGAATACAGGAAATTCTGACTGGGCTCCCATGTAAACCCACTTCACTATTAAGCAATCACCAGTAGAAGAATCAGATGTTCCGCAATATATACAGTGTGCTCCTAACAATGGTATCTGATTCTGGATGAAATACAGGCTGTTTCCATATCTGCTCGCCACTATAATACGGAGCCAGGGCAGGGGTGCTTTTTTGCCAAGAGACAAGACTGAAACTGTGGAACAAAGACTGAAGCTTTTCTATGGAATACTGCTGAGCAGAGACTGAAATTGCATGAGAGGATTCCTGTCAGGTTTTAAAAGGGAATCAGATACTACACGGCCAAGGGCAGTCTGGTGGAAGTGGACCTTTCACTTGTTTCCATGGGGTTTCGAACCAGTTGGGTCTCAACAAGAGTCCTGTATTGTTTCAAGCACAGAGGCTGTAACTGTGCATGCCAAAGATCAGATTCATGACCTGAATCCCTCTTCAGAACTCCAACTTAACCTCACCCAGTTTTCTGAGGTTCTTTGTACCCTTCTTGGTACTTAATGCTCTATTCTCCAGAACCCACCTAGTTTACAAGCACTTGGGGTTTCACTTTAACCCCTTCATGAATAGTAAGCCAAAAATACCAAGAAGCCCAGGTTCAACTAAGTTAACTAACTTCCAGGTTAGGATACCTTTCAAATCACTCAGACTCCAGATTTTAAAACATAAAAGAACTCCTAAGGTATGATGATTGCCCTGAAGCGTGTTGTCTGACTTTCTTCACTCCCAGTTTCTCACTGTTTCAGTATGGGAAGAGTCGCTCCTGTTTTCTCACTAAGTCCCATTTTCCTGGGGGAATTACAGTCAACCCTGCTTGAAAGATCCCTCAAGCATCATCTTCTCCGAGTTTGTCCTCAGAAGATGCACACCCACTAGCCATGATTTTCAGTGCGCTATGGGTTTCAGTCAGAATCTGAGAGAGAATTAAACATACCATCCTCTGTTACTGCAGTGATGGCTTTCACCCATGACTCTTCCGGGAGGCAACAGATACCTTTTCTGGTACTCTGCCTAGAATACATCATATAGAATTAATTTAGACAAAATTTTATCTGCCAATAATGTGTCTCAAAATGCTAGTTATAGGAAACATTGCAGGCTAAAATTCAGGTCGAGCCTGACCTTGTCTTGGATGAGAGAGAGGTTAGAGAGTGATGAGAGCAAGGTGTGACTCGTGAATAAAGTGGGAGAAGAAGTTTGGGGAGAGACAGTCTGACCTGTGTCATTAGAGTTGGAGGAACTTATTAGATAGAATCATGCAACACTCTATGAAAGCCGACTTTGAAATGCTGTATGTTTTACAAATCCACATCTAAGCTCATGCTTCCATGAAATCCAGTTTGCTACCCACCTGTTTATCTCACTGATTCCTTGCAGGCTCGTTGTTATGACTGAACCCTGTGAGTTTATTGCATGGTAGTCAAACCATCTGACAGCTGAAAGGAAGTGTCTCTACTAAGCCATGACTGAGCAGGACCATTTCCTCAGGATTGAATCATATGCAGCACTGTGATTTGCATAGGAAATTCTGCCCTGACTTGTGCAATCCATTTCCTGGAGGTGGCGCTTGAACAACATATGTTGCCTTTTGTCTTTTTCATTATAAACATGATGTGCCTTCATTACGTTCCGACAGGAGAGCGAAAATCTAGCTGATGCTGAAGAGAGATGCGAAGGACTCATCAAAAGTAAAATCCAGCTGGAAGCTAAAATTAAAGAACTAAGTGAAAGACTGGAGGATGAAGAGGAGACGAATGCTGAACTGACAGCAAAGAAGAGGAAACTTGAGGATGAGTGCTCCGAGCTGAAGAAAGATATTGATGATCTTGAACTGACTCTGGCCAAAGTGGAAAAGGAGAAGCATGCAACAGAGAATAAGGTAACAGAAGAATTGGGCAATTATTCTTCCCTATACAGTTTTCTCAGACAGTTTGCAGTTTTGTGGAAAGTTGCTGTCATTCCTAAGTGCTCTGAATGGAAGTGACATGTGCCCAAGGCACAGGAGAGGGGTATTGCCACTTAATCACCTGCGACAGAGAATACTTTGTTAAAATTATAACTTCCTCTTAGGAAAAATATTTCTTCTGTGACAGTTCAAAAAGAGTTAAGAGGTTGTTACAGTGCTTGATAGAGAATTTCCATATTTGGCTGTTTGCAGGCATAAAGAACCAGCATATTTGTGTCTCCTGCGCAAAATGGAAGACTAGTATGCTTGTGAGTAGCTCAGAACAGAATGGCTATTCTGGTCCTTTCTCACATGCATTGAAGAGAACTGATTTTGCAAATGTCAAGTGTTTTCCTATAATTGTCTTTTATTTAAGAAAACCAGGTTTCAGCTAGGATAAACATCCTTTCCTTCCATTGACTTGATAACACAATGAGAGTTCTTCTTGACTTGTAAGGTTCAGACTGTCAGTGTAGCAAGAAGAGTCTGTATCGGGTGGTCATTAACTCATATATCTCCTAGTAAAAGCACAGGTCTCTTCATGTACATTTCAAAAATGTAAAGAGATGGAATTGAGATATATATGTTAGAATTCAAAAGCCCACATCTGTGGTGACCGTGTTCCGTCCTGCTGTGGAAACAATATGAGAAGAGATGTAACTACAACTTTGAGGTTCCTTTCATGGCCATTACTGAGAACAATCCTAGATCCTAAGTTTGCAATTACAGATATGCTGTACATTTCTATACTAATGCTTAGAGGAAATCTAGCTGGTGTTGGCTATTAGGATGAGGGAATGTCTTATGAGATATCAGGGCCATACAGCTAAAGCGCTTAGCAGAAGGGACTTTCCTTATCCCCGCTGTCAGGCTTTCCCATTGCAATGAGACAAATGGGAAGCAAGGGTCAGGCAGGCTAATGCACAGTGCCTGATGTGTTTGCAATAAGGTTGCTGATGTGCAATGCTCCACTGAAGTACAAGGAACAAGTTTCCAAGATAAAGCTAGCAAAGCTGGTATGTCCAGCAGCCCAGTTAGAAGCTCCTGCCCTAAATTCATTATTACCTGTTCCAAGGGCATAAGGTTCTTTCCCATGTTAACACATTCCTTTCACTTTTATGCAAAACTTAACATATCTTTGGCTAGGCTTGGTACTTGATAATATCTTTTTAAAGAACCTCACTTGCTGAGCTTTTACAGCTGTTTCCCTAGCAAATACATCACATGCAGGAAATACATTTTTTGAGCAAGAACAACTCAGATGCCTTTTGTAAATCCCAGTGGGAAAAGCTTGCTGAAGTAAGCGAAGATCTAGTGATGTTCCACCATAGAACTCAGCAGGATAGGGCTGCTAGTCAAAACCAACTAAAGCCAGAACTCCTACCATTGCTGGACCAGAGAGGTGTGGCTGTCAGGCATGACACTTGTTGCTACCCTCATCATGAATGATACAGACCCTCTGTGGAGAGCATTTTGACTACATCCATGTAAGATTTTGCAAGGGTGCACTCACTGTGTTCTCAGTCTGTCATTTCTCAAGTCACCCCCTCATAGTATGGATGCTGGCTGTCTAACAGGTTAAGAATCTTACTGAAGAGACGGCAGCTCTGGATGAAAATATTTCTAAACTCACTAAGGAGAAAAAGGCCCTCCAGGAAGCCCATCAGCAGACACTCGACGACTTGCAAGCTGAGGAAGACAAAGTCAGCACACTCAGCAAAACCAAGACCAAACTGGAGCAGCAAGTAGACGATGTAAGAAAAAGGGTTTGGGTTGTGTAGGTGGATGCTCTGACAGACTAGAAGAGACTAGAAATCTGCAGTTGGGAATATAAGGCACACCTAAAGCAGCCAAGCCAGCTCTAATAATGTCAGATAATAAATCACTGCCAGTTGACAGGGTATTGTGGAAGTCAGGATATCTTTCATCTTTCCCTGCCCATTTAAACTATGTTCATCACTGGGTATTTCAGCACTGTAGACTTTCGTACCCTGTTTTAACCAATTAGCTGGAGCAGTGTATCTGTATCAGTTTGAAGCTTGCTGCAGAGTTATTTTGTGGTCTCTTACTGCGCAGCATTCTGGGAAGTTATGAATACTGGGAATCTGTCAATATTTTAGCAGTCTATATGCTAGGAACTGCAGCCACTGGAAAATTTTAATTTCTGTATTTTTCAAAATGTTGCATTTCAGCTGTGCACAGGCAAAGCTGTAGACAGCTTAATATCTGAAACTAAATCATAATGGCAGCTCTGATCTTGCAGTGAGAGTGTAGCACAGGTGGAGATGAGAAATACATACAGGATCTGACTGTTCTCTCTATTGATCAATTTCCAATTCTAGTTAGATTTCTAAATCAAGAATAGTTACTTTCAAACACATAATTTATCCATTTCAAAGTATGTTTTATGCATTTTAGCTTGAAGGATCTCTGGAACAAGAGAAGAAACTGCGAATGGACCTTGAGAGAGAAAAGAAAAAACTGGAAGGAGACCTGAAAATGTCTCAGGATTCCATCATGGATCTGGAAAACGATAAGCAACAGATGGATGACAGGCTAAAAAAGTATTGCACTGACTTTTTATGCTCTGAATTCTAAAATTCAGATTTAACCTTAACTGTATTGAATTTGCATTCTTGTTCTTTAACAGAAAAGGTTTTGAAATTAGCCAATTGCAAAGTAAACTCGAAGATGAGCAGGCTCAAAGTTCTCAGCTGCAAAAGAAAATTAAGGAGCTTCAGGTAAAGTCGAAGAGTTATTGATATTTTTAGTAGCTGAGCACAAGTTCCTTAACTAATATTTATTCTTGGACTGTTCTAAAAAACTATTTTCCTACACATGAATAAAAATATTAGCATGCACTCTGGGTGCTGTTCCCATCTCAGGGCACTTCTACAGAAGCTCTGGCCTCTAATCATACGTAACGATGTAAGAAATCTGTTAAGTGAAGCTGGTGGCAGGCTTTGAAAATGGATCAGATACTGAGTTATAACAGTAGTGAAACCACTGAGAATTACTTTTCTAATAAAACAATAGAACGTGACATAATCTGTCATGATCAGGACAAAGATAACCTTCTAAATGCAGACCCAGGAAAAAACAGTTCTCTCCAGTGCTATTATCCCGTTGCTGCTCATCTCAAGGTTCCTTCCATTTTGTTTGACGAGTCAGGACACTGCTTTGTTTTGGCCTGACCTTTGGGAAATTTCTAAGAAATCCGCACTCCTTTACATTTTTCAGTGACACATCCCTATTTCTTAAAAAAAGTGCAATACTAGACCCATCATAACATAATAAATCCATTCTGAGCTATAACATAAAGTGAAATATCCAATTGTACATTCACTGCTGTTCCAAAACTGAATATTACATGTGCTGTGACACAATTCATTGAAATTTCTAGTGGTGCTTCACTCACTAGGCTGATACAAATGGATGGGAATGTTTGCTCTTTATTCCTTAATTAGAATTTCAAATCTGTCTACTGAGAAGTCCTCATTTAACCAATTAACTTGCACAGGCTCAAATAGAGGAACTGGAGGAAGAAATTGAGGCTGAACGTGCAATCCGTGCAAAGACTGAAAAGCAGCGAGCTGACCTCTCCAGGGAGCTAGAGGAGATCAGCGAGCGCTTGGAGGAAGCAGGAGGGGCTACAGCAGCTCAGACTGCGATGAACAAGAAGCGTGAGGCAGAATTTCAGAAGATGCGTCGTGACCTCGAAGAGGCCACGCTGCAGCATGAAGCCACGGCTGCCACCCTGCGGAAGAAGCACGCGGACAGCACAGCTGAGCTTGGGGAGCAGATCGACAACCTGCAACGAGTGAAGCAGAAGCTGGAGAAGGAGAAGAGTGAGCTGAAGATGGAGATTGACGACCTGGCCAGTAACATGGAGTCTGTCTCCAAAGCCAAGGTTGCTGCAGAGGAAGAAACATTTCTCATCACTACCATTGTTCTTCTGAACAATTGGATGAGCTGAAGGATATGCTTTCTATCTCTTAACAGAGCAATCTGGAAAAGATGTGCCGAGCTCTGGAAGACCAGTTCAGTGAAGTCAGAACCAAAGATGATGAACATATGCGACTAATTAATGATCTGAACATACAGAAAACACGTCTACAGACTGAGAATGGTGTGTCCCTAGATGAAATGTAATTGTCCTGTGCCAAGTACTTGAATATGCTCCCTGACTGCCTGTGTATTTTGTAATGTATTCATCACTAGGTGATCTTAACAAAACTCAGATTGTAGAATTTCCTCCTGGTGGCAGTCATGGAAACTCCACCCAAGGAAACATAAAACTAAACCAAACGCAGCACTGTCAATCAAAATGTTTGTGTGAGTTTGTGGTCAGTTCATCCCCTTCCCTTTGATGCTAGCACAACATTCATCTTTGATAGCTTTTTTCCTACTGGTAGGAATGTAATTGCTACTCTCCCTTCATTTTACCACATTATATCTTGTAATCTCTTTCCATATGGCTAGATTTTCTCATTCGTATGTTTTATGTCTCATATCTCTGTCTAAAAAAAAATGAACCTTTTCTCATTAGGTGAACTTACTCGGCAACTGGAGGAGAAGGAGTCCCTGATTTCTCAGCTGACTCGAGGCAAGCATGCTTTCACTCAGCAGACGGAAGAGCTGAAGAGGCAACTAGAGGAAGAAAATAAGGTGACTTGTTTTAATTTGACTAACAAATGGTAAAATAAATCAATGAGCTAAAACAACAAATGAGATTTCTCCTCAGAGAAAGTGGAAACATCAGAAGAGTGAAACTTTTGAACTTTGCCTTGGAGCACAACACACAAAAGTGACATTAAAAATGAAATAACGAAGACAGTTTAAGCCCTTCTTATCATGCTTTCTGACATTCACAATCATGAGAGAAGTGAATGGAAATATCTCTATGTGCATACCTTACTGCTATGGGAAATCCCTGAGGCAAAGAATATATCAGCAGCCAAAAAAAAAGATAGAAGGAGTGCAGGTGCACCCAGGGTTAGATATAACAACACAGTTAAGTTTCTTCCACCTTCAGATAAACACCAAATTCTACCTGAAAAGCTTACGGGGAAATTTCCTGAGAGATAATTCCCACCTTGTCTGTTGCTGGATTTCCTGGGTCTTTGCCTGAAGCACTTGGTGCAGCTGTGTCTGAGAGGCCATATCCCAGATAAGATGGACAAGCGCCTGATCTTGTTTAACAACATCAAGTCTGAAACACAGAGTCCCTCATGTTACTCACTTTGCTCCTTCTATTATTCTAGCAACTGTAGCGCATGGGCAGTGAGATGTGGAGTTTTTGCCAAAATACAGTAAAAAAAAAATCCAGTCACAAATTGTTAATGTTTTGACAATTTCTATGATTTTTAACTACCCAGGCCAAGAATGCCCTGGCCCACGCCTTGCAGTCTGCTCGCCACGACTGCGACTTGCTCCGGGAACAGTATGAGGAGGAGCAGGAAGCCAAGGGGGAGCTGCAGCGTGCCCTGTCCAAGGCCAACAGCGAAGTGGCCCAGTGGAGAACCAAATACGAGACGGATGCTATTCAGCGCACGGAGGAGCTGGAGGAGGCCAAGTATGTGGAGAGGTGGTCTGGAGCAAGTAGAAAGATATTTAGGAATAAATGTGAGAGGGAGCTGGAGGAAACCAGAATATGCTTGTAGTGTAAACATGCAGAACTGTGTGCTCTGTAATGTGTTAGGTGTGAAAAAGCAAGTGAGTAGAGGTTTAAAGGAAGAGGAGTAGACGCTTGGGAGTGTCTAAAGAAAGGAGAAATCCAGTGCATTAACTATGGAGCTAATCACAGTAGTTGAAAAATCACATTCTTTACACTGCCAATATTGAAAGTGTGTTTCTGGTTCCTCTGCACATTGGTATATTCTACCCCTTTGGTAAGTATTCTGCCAGCCTATGCACGACTCCAGCGTGCTGTGTCATCCTAGGTTCCTATTGATGCTCCATTCACACCATCACAGCTTTCTATGTTGCTCGCTCTGCCCACCTCTCCCACGCCAAACTCCCCTCCTGTCCATTTTCTGAGAACACCAGAATTTCCCTTCTCTCAGCGCTGATTTTCTCATCCTGCAGAAAGAAGCTTGCTCAGCGTCTGCAGGAGTCAGAGGAGCAGATTGAGGCTGTCAACTCAAAGTGTGCTTCACTGGAGAAGACAAAGCAGAGGCTGCAGGGGGAAGTGGATGACCTCATGATTGACGTGGAGAGGTCAAACGCAGCCTGTGCAGCATTTGATAAAAAGCAGAAGAATTTTGACAAGGTTCATTCAAAGAGCCTACTAGATTTGAACATCATTAGACATTCAATAGGCCAGGCTAAATTCTGAAATTATGAAAGTTCTGCACTCACAGTAAGATAAATTACATTTTATCCAAAGCAAAGCTATGGTAAGGACCACATAATGGGACATGTAGTAATGATAATGTCGCAGTGTGAGTAACCCCAGATTACCACAGCAAACAATAAAGTAGCTTTCTGATAGTTTTAAAAATCATGAAGTCTTCACAAGGGACACTGGGAGGATCCATATCCAGTCTTTGATAAGCAGACTGAGCAACTATGCACATGCAAGCTAACAAGCCCTGACTTTCACCCAGTGCTAGTGTACCAGCCTTGTATTTGGGTTAGGCAGAGTCTCAGACTCCTTTACACAGTTCCAGCCTCCACTGCCTTTAGTAACACTTAAAAGAATCAGGTCTGTTTGCCCAAGTGATGTTGCACAGCCCTGTGCCTTGGCCCAGCCTTCTGTGAGTGAATGGGGTGAATGTGCTAAAAAAGATGCCCTGTAGGGCTGTGATATCAAACTCAGGAGACAATTGGTAGAACATGGTCTTTCTTGGTGGGATAAGTGCAATAATAAAAAGGCTCACACAGCCTCATTCAGACTAACTACATTGTGTTCACGTTAGTGTCAAACCAAACTCCTGCCTTAGAGCTTTGGGTATACACTGGTGCTGGCTGAAGCGGATGATTTACATAGCTTTCACCAAAACAGAGTATGTATCACAATGAATTGATTGTCACAGGCAGAGAACAGTCCAAAGCAAAAGACTGTAAGACATGCCTCTTGGGTTCTCGTCCTGTAAATGTGCAGAGACAGGAGTGTTGCAGAATGGGTCATTCTTATGTTCTGATCGCTCCTGTCACTCCAGGTCCTGGCTGAATGGAAGCAGAAGTACCAGGAGAGTCAGGCTGAGCTGGAAGCTGCCCAGAAAGAGTCTCGGTCTCTTAGCACTGAGATCTTCCGGATGAAGAACGCCTATGAAGAAATGCTTGACCAGGCTGAGACTGTCAGACGGGAGAACAAGAACCTCCAGCGTAAGTTCAGATCCCTATTAGCTCCACCACGATCCACCATCAGCTCCATCAGGATCCACCATGAATCCTAAGACACTTACATGTTTCTGGGCTACCAGAACTCTGCCTCTTCCCAGAATTTTGTTCCTTATGGTTTTCCCACAAAGCTCAGATTAGGCAACTCTCTTTCCTGTTCAGCTGGTCACAAAGTCAGCTGTAAGCACAGGCCCACAGCTCCTTACAGCATCCTCCTTCCTAATGGTATTCCCCCTCCTTCATACCAACATAATCCCATTAACGGATAGGGACCAAATTAACTGAATGGACAGAAATTATGATGAAACCAGATACTCATTTTTTTCAGATTACTTCAGTCACTGCCATTAGAAAAGATCTGGAGGGCTGTTATCTATCTCCTGATTATTGGAGGACCATGTAGCACTGGCACAACAGATTGGCATTTAATAAGCAAACTAACTGTATACACAACTCAGTTCCCTTTTCCAAGTGGAATGATCCCTGGGGAGTATCTTGAGGATAGAGAGAACAATCAAACAGGGCTATCTCTGGAGGTGTAATTTCACTATCCAGAGGAAGCTGACATTATCCTCTGAGCACTCCAGCTGGTCCTTCACATTTTCAAATCGCACACTGAACTGGAAATAGCAGGTAAACAGAAATAAACATTGCACACAAGACAAGACCTATTACTTTTCCTCACTGCTGCATCACATTACATCATTATCTCTTCCATCACTCCCATTGCCAAACAGCAATTGCAGTTGCCATTGACAACATTATCTAAGATAATCTGAGTGTGTGTTTTCTGTGTTGCAGAGGAAATTTCTGATATGACCGAACAGATTGCTGAATCTGGAAAGGCGAATCATGAGCTGGAGAAAGCAAAGAAGCAAATTGAGCAAGAAAAGTGTGACCTTCAAGCAGCATTAGAAGAAGCAGAGGCAAGTGTCCTCAATAAGCAAGCTTGTTTTTAGAGATATCATGAATGGAGAAAATTTGGAGCTTATATATTCCTGTTTATCCTGATACTCTCACAAAGGTCCAGTATGGGAACACAAGAAGACCAAATAGCACAGGGACTGCTCCTCTCCCATACCAATGAGGCATTCCCTGTTGTGCTACAATGCACAAAAAAATTCAGTCCCAGACTAAAATTGAGCTCATTTTGCACCACCTTTTGAATTTGCTCCTCTGAAAGGCTAAAGGACATTTGTCTTTCAAAACTCTGACAATTTTTGTTTACTAGTTAAATTAATGAAGGATGTTTTCAGAGCATGTATAATCCGTACTTTAAAATCTTCTTGATGTCACCTCCTGTTCAAAGAAAGATGAATGTTGAAGAGAATTAAGATTATATTTTTTCAGTTCCTCCATTTTCAATGAATGGGAGTCAGTAATACATTCAAAGAGGAGTCAATTCACAGGACATGGGTTCTGATGGACACGTAGAAGTTGCTGAGGATCAGCTGAATCTTGGAGGTGCCACTGGTATACTCATGTGCTTTGCTGACACAGGCTGCATACCAGGTCCCACAATTCCAGGATCACTCAGTCTTCTTTACTGTCTTAGGCTATCCTTCAGCTCTTTATAAAGTTAAATCTTACTTTTTTCCCAGTCCATGCTAGATTGTAGCTCCTTCAGTTCTCTCTTGTCTGGGTTCTGCCTTTTCTTCCCTATCAGCCCTGACTGTCTCTTGAAAAAGCTCTTATTACTTCTATATGACCATATCTGATTCTCCACAAAATGCCTTTGAGAGCATACCTAGGGTATAGCTCAAACATAGAGAAACAGAATTAACTTAGTTTGGAAAGGATCTCTGGAGGTCTTTAGTCCAATCTCCTGCTCAAAGCAGGGCTAAATCCGAAGTTACACTAGGTTGCTCAAAGCCTTGTCTAATTGTTCTTCATTATTTCCAAGGATGGAGATTTCATAGTATCTCTGGACAACCTTTTCTGGTGTGGCACCATTCTCATGAGAAAACACTTTTATCCTTACATGCAGTCAGGATTTCTGCTGTACCAACTTTTGACTGTTGTCTTTTGTCTTTTTGTTGCCCACCACCAAGAAGAGCCTCACCTTATTTTCTCTGTAACTCCTCTTAGGTAGAAAAAGAAGTAAAAAACAACTGACACATCTCTAATCTTTAGATCTCACTAGATAGGTGGGCAGTAGGAGCAAGAGTTACAGTGGCCATGCAAATCCATCTGCTCTAACTTATGCATGTAAATCTCATCAGTCTAATCCTGAATTAGCCACCATAGGCTCATTCTAAAACTGAAAAGGAGAGATGGGCACCTCTGGAGGATCTGTTCTTAAAGGGGATGACAAGGCTACATCAACTGTTTCATTCTCTGGACATGCTTATTTCTGTCCACTGGTTGTACAGACCCAGTCTCAGGCTTCTAACTCCTAGACATCTGAAGTCAGATGGTACGAGCATCAGAGAGAAAAGGGCAACATGCCCACACAGTCACTGGGGTGGGACTAAGTGCAGAACCCCTAAGCAGAATTCAGCACGGAGATGCAAGAGAAGGCAAGCTTCTTCTGAGAATGAGGCTTCACTGTCCTATTTTATGCTTTTACATGCTTTGTTATCTCTGCAGTGTCAACATAGCCCTCGGTGCCCAGACCTTGTGATACCGGAGGCATTTTCCTAAGGAGTCTTATTCCTAAATTACCAATTAATATCTAGCTGAGGTATAATGACTCCTGTGTAAGGGAACAGCAGTGGGTTTTTTCAGTGCTAGGCCTTTCCTAAAGATCCTCAGTAAGGCATTTGCAATCTGCATTACTGGCTGCAAAATGGCAAAATTCTACATGGGCATTTCCCAATAAGAGACACTACAGAGACAAATTATGTTATTTCAACTCTGCCAGGGCTCTTTAGAACATGAAGAGGGAAAAATTCTACTTATTCAGCTGGAGCTGAACCAGGTGAAGTCAGATGTTGATAGAAAGAGTGCAGAGAAAGACGAAGAAATTCAACAGCTGAAGAGGAATCACCAGCGGGTATTAGAGTCTATGCAGACCATGCTGGATGCTGAGATCAGAACCAGAAATGATGCTTTGAGGCTGAAAAAGAAAATGGAGGGAGACCTGAATGACATGGAAATACAGCTAAGCCATACCAACTGTCAGGCAGCAGAGACACAGAAGCACCTCAAAGCCGTGCAAGGGCAACTCAAGGTAGGGATCACAAGCGCTACCGTCCTACAGGTCTTTGCCACTCACTCTGCTTGCCTCTTAGTCTCATGGTGCGTTCACCTTCAAAGGATTCCCAACTCCATTTGGATGATGCTTTGAGGGAGAACGATGACCTGAAGGAGCAGCTTGCTATGATAGAGCGCAGGAACAACCTGATGACAACAGAAATGCAGGAGATGCGAGCTGCTATGGAGCAGACGGAGCGAGCCTGGAAAGTTTCCGAGCAGGAGCTGACAGATGCCAGCGAGCGAGTGCAGCTCCTCCACTCACAGGTAATTGGTGTCTCCTTTACAACAGGCACACGGGAGTGACATGAAATGGGGTGGGAATGACCTGTCTTTGGGTTGTCCCAACAGAACACAAGCCTCCTCAACACCAAGAAGAGACTGGAAGTGGACGTCACTCATTTGCAGAATGAAGTTGAAGACAGCATTCAGGAAGCCAGAAATGCAGAGGAGAAAGCAAAGAAAGCGATCACAGATGTGAGTCCTCTCGCTTGCCCCTCTTCCATTTTCTACTACTGCAGTCACTTTTACCCTTTAGAAAGGCAGCAGACAGGCTGCGGAGAACAAATTCTTGAACATAGGAACACAAAATATCGGTGACACACAGTCCCTCCCACATGGGCCTCACACAGCCTCTGCCCCACTGCTTCCCATGAAGACCTCTTCAGTCTAGGGCCTCTACTCATGTTCTGCTAGCAGTCTGTACTGAAGAGGCACCCCGTCTCCCCTTCCCCATATGCACACTCAATAGACAGGATAGAACAGATGGTGGAAAAATTGTGATAGGAAAAGGGTAGTTTGAACTAAGCCCTGTTTAGACATAGCACAGAAAAACAAAAATTATGACTAAAATCATACATGCTTCTATACAAATGCTAGACATGAAAGAAATAAAAAGGGAGAACAGAAATGTTTCGTTTAAACAAGGCTACAGTTCCACAGCATCAGAAGAAATAAATCTTGGGACTATCTAGGAAAGGTATATGAAAACGAAGCAGAAAACAGCTACACCATCAAGTCATGGTGCATCCAGGCCTGAAGCGCTGTGTCTAGTTCTGGTTGCCTGCCAGTGGCAGTGCTGCAGGTTCTCCTCTGCCCTCTCTGCCTTGTCACACTGCTGACAGCTATCCACCCCAGATTCTGAATGTCTCAGCAGGCACAAGCTTTTCATTGTAGTTTGAGATACCCAGGGTCATTTCATTTGCAAAAACTGCTTAGGAGTCTGTCTCTTTGGAAAATTTAGGCACCAAATGGCCAGACATTCAAAAACATTTGGGAGCCCAGAGATGCAGAGTGCTAGCTGGTAATACTTCAAGATGCCCCCAATTTCCATGAAACTTTGGTACTGAATTATTTGCATGCCTTGATTATTTTTTTCTTGTCATCAACCCTGCCCTTTCTCCAAGGCAGAGTAGTCTTAGAAATACAAATAATGAGAAACGGTGATCCTCTTTATAGGACAGACCCTTAGCACAGCCACAGGACAGGCACTGACTGAGAATGTGGAGAGCCATACACCAACTGAAGCTGGGCAGAACTGCCAGGGACGGGGAGGCACACTCCTAACATAACTGTGCACTACCACCAGGCAGCCATGATGGCAGAAGAGCTGAAGAAGGAGCAGGACACCAGCGCGCACCTGGAGAGGATGAAGAAGAACTTGGAACAGACGGTGAAGGACCTGCAGCACCGTCTGCATGAGGCTGAGCAGCTGGCACTGAAGGGAGGCAAGAAGCAACTCCAGAAACTAGAGGCGAGGGTACGGTGAAGACGAGGGTAGGCTAAGGTGAAGTTCCTGAGTGGGCCTTTGATTGCTGAAACCTCTTGGGAAGGTTACAACAGGGACAACCCCAGGTATCTCCAGCAGTTTGATGAGAGTTACACTGAGTAGTCGAACGTTGCACTGTGGGTGAGGAATTTGAGAATGACCTCATAAAAACTGAGTGGGCAAAAATGGCGGCAGATGAACATCAGGGTAGACATATACACTAACTTATCTAGGAAATAATTTAAAACATGCTTACCTGGGGGTGACTTGGAAACGGCAATTACAGCTCAGCCAGGAGATTTCAGTCTCACCCATGACAGGCCTCAGAAACTGTTCAATGTGCAGTAGAAGCAAAAACCTGAAAGAGAAAAAATTTGGGGCTTCATTAAGAAGGGCACTGAGAACAAGACAGAGAGCATCACTTGCCACTATATTGAATGTACCATGTGCAGTTCTGGTCTCTGGAACTCAAGAAGGACCTGACAGTTAGAGAAGCATCCAGGGCATAGCATCTGAGTGGGTACAGCCTTCTGAGGAGAGACAAACACAGCTAGGACTCTTCCGTTTGGAGAGGAGATGGCTGAGGGGATGTGATCAGAGTTTACAGAATCGTGACAGCAGTGACCAAGATGTATTCTGACTCTATTCATCAAAATGCACAACATGAGACATAAGGACACATGATGCAGATCAGGACATCTTCACCTGCAGATCCGTTTAAAAGAAATAAAAGAGGTACTTTACAGAGCGGGTAGTGAAATTCTAGAACCTGCTGCCATGCGAGGCTGTAGAGGCAGCTGCTAGGAGGTTCAAAAAGGGATTAGAAATCAGCAGGTCTATAAACACACTTAAGGGAACAGGCAGAGATATGCCACCTGACACCTCTAATCTAACAACTGTGGAAGCTGGAGAAGTGTGAGGGGAGTAGGTAGTGGCCAGGTTTCCATGCTGTCCCTAAATTATACATGCTGCTGTCACTCCCCCAGAGGCACAGCATTGGTCTAGGTGGGCCTTTTGCCTGACTCAGGTACTGCATCCTTGGCTTTGAAAGGAAATATCCACACAGAAATAAAAACATTGGTGTCCAGGTTTGACTTATATATACTGCAGAAGAAGCATGAAGCTACAGGATGTTGCTAAGGACTATTCATGAGGATGAGCTGGACGCAAAGATTACAAATCAAACAGATTCTCCCCATTTACCTGGTGAACATTGACAGAACCCTTCCTTCCCTGTTACAATTTCCTCTTCTCTGACAGATTTAAGCCCAATTCTGGTTATAAATGCCCCAGGTATGCACAGCTAAGTTCCTTCTACAAATAACTATGGATGCACAGGCAATGTCACTACCAAGATAGCACGGTGAGACATTTTTAGGTAGTCTAGTCCCAAGAAGCAGCTGCAGGAAGATGCCCTGCACTGCCACTTTCTCTACAGCCTTAGTCCGCAGAACCCTGGTTCCTGCGATCCTACAGCAGGATCAGCAGCCGTTCTTGGCTGCTTGCTGTCTTCACCATGATACTGTGTTTCAGATTAATGAGTTGGAAAACGAGCTTGATGCTGAGCAGAAACGAGGAACAGAGTCACTGAAAGGTGCTCGCAAGTATGAACGAAGGCTGAAGGAGCTCACTTACCAGGTATTTCAGATCCTCTGCTCTCCTAAGTAACTTCCTAAGTACATCACCTCAGTCCCATCTTCCAAGTCTGACTTGCTTTTCACTTCCTACAGTCTGAAGAGGATAAGAAAAATATTCTCCGGCTCCAGGACTTGGTGGACAAGCTGCAGTTAAAAGTGAAAGCATACAAGAAACAGGCTGAGGAAGCTGTGAGTGCAGAACTCATCTTTGTGGGCCCTGAGTGGAGATTTCCAAAAGGTCTGGGCTCCCAAGCTCATTATTGGATACTCAGTTTGATGGGGCAGCTATGGCCACTGCCTTTGACTGTTCCTTACCTTGTAAAGATGAATGGCTCACAACAGAGCAGGCACAGCTGTAATTATTCTGAAGTTGTTGCACTTTTGGAGAGACACTAGTCTATTTTCCCAGCTGGAACTGAGCAGGACTAATTGTTCTGTCCCAACTGAGTGCTCATGTCGTTGACAGTACTAGATAGAAATGCACAGAGTGCTGGCAATGCAGGAATGTAGCTCTGAGGCTAACTGCAGTAGGTGATGGTAGTGCAGTGCAGCCATGGGATGTTCAGTTAATGGTAACTGGGCAATGTCACTTTGTGTCCATGTCACTGATAGCACTGCATGACTTTCAGGAAGAACAGGCAAACGCTAATCTCTCACGATGCCGCAAGACCCAGCATGAGCTGGAAGAGGCTGAAGAACGAGCTGATATTGCTGAATGTCAGGTCAACAAGCTGCGAGCCAAAAGTCGTGATATTGGAGGACAGGTGAGTTGGAGGGCTGCAGCGAAGGCAGCCTTCTTTCCTATTGCTGCAAGTGCCACAGAGATCTCTGCGCAAACACCTGGCAGTCACATTTGTATTCCTCCCACTCTTGTACAGGAGTGTCCACATAAAGGAACGCCAGAAATTGGCACTTACTCAAAACCAGAGGGTTTTGAAGGTCCTTTTGGTGCCTCACAAGAGACAGACCAGATACAATTTACTCTAAAAATCCAGGTCTTTCAGCAGAATTGGTAGATATTGGTTCTTTGCCAGTAATATGGCAGAATATTTGCAACAGCCACAGACCTGAAGCAACCTCACAAATAATTCAATTGCTCTAATAGCCTCTGCATTATCTTCCTTTTTAATATTTAGAAATCAGAGGAATGAGGTCCCTGACCAGCGGTGCAGCAGGCTCCCTTACAGACTTCTGTGCGTGCAACATTGATACTCCTTACTTGCTTCAAGTAACTAGGTGTGCATGTAAGTGGTCTTTGACCTGGTCATAGTTAGCCAACCCTAAGTAGAAGCTGTGAGAAATAAAAATAAAACTGAGTGATGCTCTGGTGACTGTGAGGACTATCAATTCATTATAAGATTGACAGCGTGCATCTGTGAATGGATGTATGACGTAGAGCAGTGGTTCCCAAAGTCCGGGTTATGTCCTGTGCAGGGAAAAGGGTTCCCAGGGCAATGGGAACGCACTCCTCCGTTGTTCCCCACCGCTTCAACTGTCACGCTTGAGAGAAGCAAACAGTTAAACAGGAAACATACAGAGTAAGGCTGTAACAATACCTGCGACTTGAACTGCTCCATTCTGCCTTTGCAGCCCCCGGCATGACTCTGGGGACGAGGAGCGTCTCATCCAGACACGTGGTGTGTGGGTTCGCCTCCAGACAGGTGTGGTGGGGGGCCCTGCCGCGAGTGGGAGCAATGCGCGGGGATGTGCAGCCTGCGCTGGGCGCGCTGCGATGCGTTTGCGGAAGGGAGAGAAAGGAGGGCGTCTTTTTTTTCCGCGGGGGGGGAGAAGGTGGAGCTGCCCCGAGCAGCGGCGGGGGGGTGCAGCGGCTCCGCTCCGTGCAGTGTGTGCGTGGACGGGCTCTGCTCCGCAAGGGGA
>NW_010145434.1:4449-7019 GCF_000699245.1 Pterocles gutturalis | reverse complement strand
GATAAAAGGCAACGTATGGCTCTGGGAATGCTAAGAATGGACAGACGGTATGTCTCAGAATGAGAAGGAGTGATCTCGCTACAGCAGGAGCATGGCAGTTTTGATGGTTTTGAGCAACACAGCGAGACTTTCCAGGAAGTAAGGTAGGCTCCCAGATGTGGATGGAAAGCTCCCCTGGAGCGTGAAGATCAGCAGGGGAGAAGATCATGTTGTTCGTCTTTGTGTTTAGCACGTAGTCAGGGGAAGCTGCTGTCTGGGCCTGTGATTAGGAGCTGTCATCCCATTACTCAGTGGGAAATAACATGAGGAATAAGGTTAAATCGTAAAAGGCTGTATTAACTTCATGTTGAAGTGAAGGGGAAAAACTTTTGAGGTTTTACAGAGAATGATAGCTGTGATTAAGGCAGTCAGTCCAGCAGTCCTCGTAGGAGCTTTCTGGATGGAACAGAATGGGGTGGGACTGTACTTTAGGGCAGAAAAGGAAAAAACTGAAGTGTACTTTTATCATGGAAAACGTGCCAGGAAGGAGTGGGGAAAGTGTGCCAGTGTTGGTATAAAGAAGATGGGTGGCGCAAGGGGAAGAGGAGAAGAGAAGCAGAGCAATTCGTGCCTTTGGGACAGGAGTGCTGGAGTACCAAGGTCTGGGGATGGTAGTGATGCCAAAATAATTTTTCAGTTCTCCACGTGCTGTCTCTATGTCTTGTGTCATTTATGTTGCATTCAGAAAGCAGTGGGACCTTTTGGAGGGAAGATAACAAAAAGGGTAGTGCTTTCCAAGGTATAAAATTTACTTAATTTTAGTGAGCCATTAGGTGAACAGAGCACATACATTCCTGACCTGGTGTCCAGCTGTTCATGTGAGAGGGTGTTATTAAGAACCTGCTAGATAATTATACACTGTTTTTTTTTTTTTGCATTCTTACCAAATTTAATGAAAAAATTCCAAGTTACTTTACAGAAGCTAGTGGCATAAACTGTAGGCATTTGGTGTGATTTTCTGATGGGGGAAGTTCAAACCTGTGACTTGCCCATTATTGCTCATGTCATCTGTGGCAGAGCTGGGACTTGGAGCTAGATTACCATGTTTGTAGTCTTACCGCTATGGAGTATAAAAACCAAGTTTCTCAAAATAGCAAGAAACGACTTTCTGAAGTGGTCGTTTTCATAGGAGCTGCACATCAGCTGAGCAAGATGACACAAGTGTTGTGATTAAGACTGATGAGGAGTCACGCAGCAATTTCAGTGAGGACAGAACAATATCTACACGTCTTCTCCACTGTGCTTTGTCATTTCTGGAATGTGCCTTGCTTAAAGCAGTCTTAAGATTTTGCAGGTTTTCCCATCTTTGGTGTCATTAGCATGAAGGGAATAGTAAAGCCTATAGGCATCTGTGTAGTGCATTTTGAATGTAACATGATTTGCAACAGCACTTAAGCACTTTAATGTGATATCGATGTACAGGAGTTTCATCAGGAGACAGTGAAGAGAAGGGAGATGAGGATGGGCCAGGCACTCAAAAGCGTTACTACTTTCGACAGAGGAAAACTTTTGAGTGCTATCAAGCTCCATGGGAAGGCAGGTTATGCGCACAGTTTCTCTTAAGAACTAATGTCTTGCGTATAAGTGAAGATTTTTTTGAATGAAAATATATGCACACTCTCGACTTGCGTTTACATTTCTCACCTTCATCCTGCAAGTAAATTGTATTCAATGCATGTATCCTGTGCACATTCTATTTCTTTGGCGTTTGGCGTACCTCTTGTTTTGCAGTAAAAGAATGACCTATGGATCCTTGAAAGCATATTAATGTCTCCACCTCTGGAGACATTCAAAGCCCGCCTGGATGTGTTCCTGTGTGATCTGATCTAGGTGTTCCTGCTCCGGCAGGGGAATTGGACTAGATGATCTTTCGCGGTCCCTTCCAATCTCTAACATTCTGTGATTCTGTGGTTCTGTAAACAGACTTGATAATCTTACTCCTGTGGTTTTCAGTTCTCCTAAAAAGCAGGGGTGTGTTTTTTTCACTTCTACTGTATACTGATTAAAAAAAAAAAAATCCTTCCCCCTGATCACCTGAAACTTTCCCTGAGATTAAAGATGGGTGAAACACATCCCATTTTCTGCCTCTTTCACTATTCTATCACTGCCTCTTTCAGTATCTTCAATTTGTTTGTAACATTAATTTAAATTCTTTGCCTTCAACAGAACCAAGGCAACGTAAGATACACTTTCCGGGCCGCTCTTCAGGCTTTAGACAGAGATATTCATCTAGAAGTGCTCAGTCACAATGTTTTTGCTGCAAAAGAATTAACAGGTTGGTGTATGGTTAGTGATAGTTCTTCTTTACTAACAGTGCTGTCAGTCACATCACTAAGTAATGCTTTGGAGGGTTTTCGGATTGGTGCTAATTACAGATTAATAGGATGATTATGGCTGTGGTAGTCTGAGGGTAGAAAGAAAACAAATAGTGTGGGGAGGAGACTATACTTTTCATTAGCCATTAGATTTTTATTTTTTTAATGCAGTATTTGTGGTCGCTGATATGGTGAAGATGGAGATGGTGGCTTATT
>NW_010145434.1:961-3500 GCF_000699245.1 Pterocles gutturalis | reverse complement strand
AATGTAAAATTCTACTGCTCCTGTGCTTTAGAGAATTTTATTCAGAATGAAAACCACCATAGCAAAAGAAGTTATAAACAGAGGAAGTGATGGAGGTTTTGTTGCTTAACAAATGCTCTAGGGAAACTATTGGAATAACAACAATCTAACAGATAAGTTTTCAGCCAGATGTTTTCCAGACACACGCGTCCCAAAGTCTTTAGGAAGGACCAGCAGTGGTGGTGAATCCACACTGAAATAAGTATCCCCTTGGGCGGTAACTTTTTGAACGTAGCAGCAAAAAATCTTTGAGAGATGTCAGTGTGTTTTGGGGGGGTTCTTCCATCACACAGCTCAGGGTCAGTTCACAGTCTCTGCATCTGGAATAACTTGTTCTGAGCTTGCATTTAACGTATGTGCTGTGTTGACTGGTGTGGAAGAATGGCTCAGTGAGCAGGGACATCAGTATGTGCACAATCCAAACTTCGATGAAGAGGCCTGAGAGTCCTTGGACTCCCCTTGAAAACAGCAAAGGAAAGGAGTAAAAGAACTGGTAAAGAGCAGGAGGGAGGAAGGCTCAACGGGAGCATGCCAAGAGGGCAAGAACCAATGACCACTGGCTGCTGCCGCGTGCACACCACGTGCACACCGCGTGCATGCAGGTAACAAACCAATCATGTTAGAAAGCAAACGCATGCAAGGCTTGGAATGCTATCTATTCCCCCTGCACCCTGAATAAAGCGAACAAGAAGCTTAACTCATATTGAATGTTGTCTTGATTCCAGCCAGCTCTCTGCAACAGACTGGCATGGATATTCAAAAGTGCTAAGAGCTGTTAAGCTAATGAGCTCAGTTCAATGTCCGGAGTGACTATTTTCCTCTGTGTACTCAAGGACATTAAATGTAAAACGATATGAAGGAATATTTAACTGTTGTGAAGTTTGTGCTCATATATAAGGTCTTCTGCATTCCCTTGCCACCATGATAAATGCGAAAAACCTATCTGCTCCTTATAGTTAGAAAGCGCCCTTCTCTTTCTCCTTAATTCAGGTGTTTTCCCCTAAACTTTGGGAAAGATGAGTTAAAGGGAATGCGCAAGGATCGAATGAGGATTGGAGCAGGTCTGGCTGATGTTAATCCTATGCAAATCAATCGCTCAGTAAGTGTTCTTAGTTCATTGTGTTAGTGGGGTGTTTCCAGTGTTTATGGAAGCTTTCAGTAACATGCTGCATACAGCTAGCTTGGTTTGCAGTTTTCTCTTGAGCGATGTGAAAATTGCCCCGTACGTTTCCTTTGTGCTGACGTATAATTTCTGCTGGAGCCGTACCAAGGCTGCAGCTTTCTTTAACATATCCAATGTGTTCTCTTGACTTTAGGTACGATTTGATGCTGTAGGTGGTCTTTCTGACCACATTTCGGCTTTAAAGGAGATGGTCCTTTTTCTGTTGCTTTACCTAGAATTCTTTGAGAGATTCAAAATTCAACCTCCAAGGTAACAGATGGTGTTTAACACGATAAATTCTAACTCACCTATTTTCAGGAGAATATTCGACTGAGGTAGCAATATGTTTCCATGCTTCAAAATTTTCAGCAGTGTTGATGGGGTTTTTAGCCGTAGTAAAAAGTAGTTTATTAAAAATGGATCAAATCCAGTATATATGTAGGCTCAAAGATTTCCTGTGTGGTGAGAATATACTTTTTGGCTGGAGCCGTACCAAGGCTGCAGCTTTCTTTAACATATCCAATGTGTTCTGTTGACTTTATCTTTAGGTACGATTTGATGCTGTAGGTGGTCTTTCTGACCACATTTCGGCTTTAAAGGAGATGGTCCATTTTCCGTTGCTTTACCCAGAATTCTTTGAGAGATTAAAAATTCAACCTCCAAGGTAACAGATGTTGTTTAAAATGATAAATTCAAATTCACCTATTTTCAGGAGAGTATTCGACTGAGGTAGCAATATGTTTCCATGCTTCAAAATTTTCAGCAGTGTTGATGGGGTTTTTAGCCGTAGTAAAAAGTAATTTATAAAAAATGGATTGAATCCAGCATATATGTAGGCTCAAAGATTTCCTGTGTGGTGAGAATATACTTTAAAAGTGTCTTGCCTTTAAAAGCTGGGGTTGGGGTGTTTTTGATTTGAGTTCTACGTACAAGTCAACTTGATGAGTTTAGAAGCAGGAAGGAATCACCTGCTGGTAGTCAACTATAATTTGTTGCCTGGAAGTCCGGATGTCTCTCCCACTGCCTTTTTTGTCAAGTGCTCAAGTATTAATTTTACAATTTATAGGACTTGAAGCTAGAACCTTTGCAGTGTTTGTTTTGCTTGGGCTGAAATAAGAATCTGTCCAGTTCTTACACAGCCAAATGACTTCTGCGTTATTAAATGAAATGATTAGAGATTTGTTATCTTGACATATTCTTGGTCAGCAAAACTCAATCATGGTATATTAACATTTGACTTCAAATTCTTTCCTTTCAGTAACTTTAAAAGTATGACAAATAATGCAAAGAGAATCTTTCAGTGTTTTGCTTCTTTATTCATTGAAATTCTTTTTGAAA
>NW_010145434.1:0-873 GCF_000699245.1 Pterocles gutturalis | reverse complement strand
GGATGGTTCTGGAGACCAAATCCAGTAACTTAAAGCTTTTTCAGGAGGAATGAAATGCTTTGCTATCAAAACTTACCTTTTGAGAAAAGAAGAACAAAGATGCAGCGTATCATTGAAGAATAAGCTGGTGTTTCATAAGTTAGCCCAGTCTCAGATTCTGCACTGGAGTTGGTTCTTGTTTGGCTCCCCTGTGCTGTAACCACCCCTGTTGGTTTGTCAGCCGTTTTGGAATTGTCCTTCTGGGACAGGATGCTCTTTTCTCAAGGTTTTCTCCATCTGGGTCATCCTCTTTATTCACATTTTGTTTCCTGCCTTGTTGAGTTGTGTAGAAACACAAAACTTCCATCTGTTTTGCCTTGTCTCACCCTTCAGCTGTTACTGCTATCTCATGCACGAAGTGTTTTGGTTAGGAGAGGAGAGGTGTGTGTTTTAGGGATGAGGGTTGCGATAGGTAGTTTTCCATGATGTTTTTTTCTTGCATTTTTTTTTTCTGGTTTTTTTTTTTTTTTTTTTTTTTCCTAATTGCAGAGGCTGTCTATTCTATGGTCCCCCAGGGACTGGAAAGGCCCTGGTTGCTTGTGCACTTGCTAATGAATGTAGCCAAGGTGACAGGAGAGACGCCTTTTTTATGAGAAAAAGTGCCGACATCCTGAGCAAATGGGTGGGGGAGTCAGAAAAACAGCTTCATTTATTGTTTGATCAGGTAAGGTTGAAATGTGCCATGTGTTCTGTCCGAGTTGTAAGTTTAATTTTCTATGGTCAATATTTTTATGAAGAACTCCCTCCTTTTTGTGGTTTGTACACTTACTTCCACTGAAATGGATTTGTCAGTGTTTCCTTTTGCGGTGTTTTTTTTAGGGGCTTGCAATCTTG
>NW_010145433.1:7065-16757 GCF_000699245.1 Pterocles gutturalis | reverse complement strand
GAGAAGGATGTGGTGAGGGACCATGTCATGTATGGTATGATGTAAACAAGCAATAAATACATATACAATAGGAGCTGGAATGAACAGTTGTTTAACTCAGCGTGCTGGACGGTTCCACCTCTCTGTTTGCATTTTGATTCCTAACTTGTCGTGCTTTCTGAGTATTCTTTAAGTGATTAATCTAGTCTTAAGTTAGTCTTTGTTTCAGGATGAATTCAGTTCTGTGGCTAGAGAAAGAGGGAACTTTTGGATCACTCAGTAGCTAGACAAGAGTTGGTAAGAGCCCTATGTATGAGAGAGAAACATCTAACTACCAGTAACTGACCCAGTATATTTTCATTTATGCCTGGAATGTGTTTCCTTGATTTTTATTTTTCCAGGGTTTTTGTGTGTTTGTTTGGGGGTTATTTTTGCTAAGTTCAGCCTTCCGGATATGAAAGAAGAGGAACATAATATAAATCATCAGTACTCTTGATATAAATGGTTAAAACATACTTGCATCCATTTTCAGGAAACAAATGTTGTCCACTAAAGAGAAGCCTTCAAGTGTGCTCCCACTGACTTGTACTATTTATGAGACATATATTATTTATTTGACCTAAATATTCTTCTATGGCTTCCCATCTTGTAAAAACAACTGCGAGAGATTGTATGGCCAGTGTATTGACAAGCTCCCTGGAACTACTTGTCTAAACCATAGGAGCTCTCTACTATTCCCTTTTTTTTTTTTTTTTTTGCTCTATAGCTGCTGTGGTATAGTTGTGTATTGATTCCACAGACTGGCTTCTTTGGTCTTTTTTTTCAGTGCTTTGACATTTCATTGCCTCTGCAGTATGTAAACTATGGTTGCCAGAGTTAAGCAATGTTTGGAATATATGTATTTTAAAGTATTTCAGTTCCTCTTTAAATTAGTGTATATATGAGTGGGCTAATTAGAAGTGAATCAATCTGAATTTATTTCAGAATGAATACAAACGTTGGAAAACAGACAAGTTTGTAAAATAAAATAAAAGAATCTTCCTTATAGATTTCTCAGCTGTACCACAGCACACAAAAACAAGTCCAGCAGAAACCAGAACTTTGTCTGAAATTCATGATTGATTGTCCTGGATGTTGCCAAAGTGTTGCAAAAATGAAATAAATAAAATCGCTCACTATGTTAGACCCAAAACACTTTGACTGCAACTTGGTTTCCCAAATGTGGAATACATTTAATATTAGTTTGAATGGACCTGTGGTTTGGCCACCCCATTTCTGTCTGTTCCGAACACCTGTTTTTGTTTAGCTGTACAAGACAGACCAAAATTCTGCACTAGCTTTACACTCCAAACCACTCCACTGAAATCAGCGATAGCAGTTGATTTTGAACACAATCCACAGTATCACACTTAATTTCTTCTGGAAAAAAATATTATGGAAAAACTACAGTGTAACTAGCCAAACTGATGGGAATTTTATAAGATGACTGTAACATAGTTAAAACCGAACTGTGCTCTTTTGGCTTCATTCTCTCCTTTCTCTTTGGATGCTATCTCACTTTTTCCTGCCCCTGTGTTACTTGAAAGCTGCCACATTTCATGCAGAGGCTCCAGGAAAATTTTGTGATAGGGGAATATTTCAAGGAAATAGAAAAGCAAAGTAAAGGAAAACAAGTAAAATAATGTTTAGCAAACAGACCAGATGGTTCCTTAAGTATGCAATATCAGTTGATTGGTACATTTTAGTCCAAAAATACAGGCTGGTTTTTGACCTTAATGTTTTAGTGGATTCAAAAGAAAAAGCAGCTGCATGATCCATCTATATGTTTGATGACTTGCTGCACGCATTTTTGAAAAGTTGTTTGTAGTATTCAACCTTGTCACTAGTTGTATTTGGTTTTCTGTGACAAGGATGTGGTAGTGGGGGGGTGCGGGGAGCTACCGGAGTGGCTTCTTTGAGAAGCTGCTAGAAACTTCCCCTATGTCTGATAGAGCCAATGCCAGACGGCTCCAAGATGGGTCTGCTGTTGGCCAAGGCTGAGACGATCAGTGACAGTGGTAGCTCCTCTAGAATAACATAGTTAAGAAGGAGGAAAAAGTTAATGTGCAACAGCAATCTGCAGCTGGAGAGAGAAATGAGAATATGTGAGAGAAAACAACTCTGCAAGACACCAAGGTCAGTGGGGAAGGAGGGGAGGAGGTGCTCCAGGTGCCAGAGCAGAGGTTCCCCTGCAGCCCGTGGTGCAGCCCATGGTGAGGCAGCTGTGCCCCTGCAGCCATGGAGGTAACGGGGGAGCAGAGATACACCTGCAGCCCATGGAGGACCCCATGCTGGAGCAGGTAGCTGCACCCGAAGGAGGCTGTGATGCCATGGGAAGCCCAGACTGGAGCAGGCTCCTGGCAGGATCTGTGACCCCACAGGGGAGCCAAGCTGAAGCAGTTTGTTCCCAAAGGACTGCACCCTGTGGAAAGGACCAACACTGGACCAGTTCATGAAGGACTGTCTCCTGTGGGAGGGACCCCACGCTGGAACAGTGGAAGAGTGTGAGGAGTCCTCCCCCTGAAGAGGAAGGAGCAGTAGAAACAACATGTGATGAAATGACCGCAACCCCCATTCCCTGTATCCCTGTGATGTGGGGGGAAAGAGGTTGAGAAATCGGGACCAAAGTCGAGCCTGGGAAGAAAAGAGGGGCGGGGGGAAGGTGTTTTTAAGATTTGATTTTGTTTTTCATTATCGTACTCTGATTTAACTGGTAACAAATTAAACTAGTCTCACCAAATCAAGTCTATTTTGTCCATGACAGTAATTGGTGAGTGATGTCTCCCTGTCCTTACCTCAACCTACGAGCCTTTGGTTGTATTTTCTCTCCCCTGTCCAGATGAGGAGGGGATTGATAGAGTGGCTTTGGTGGGCACTTGGTGTCGAGCCAGGGTCAACCCACCACACTAGTTTTTGCCATTTTTACATGTGATAATTTTCTCATACATCATTGTACCTGTCAAGCACTTTAAACCAAGCTACTTTGGTTTGCATCTGTAATAGCTGTGTTACAGAATTAGTGAAAGATTAAATTTATTTCATAATTTCCTTATTGCATCAAATCCATTGAAGGACATTTTCAGCAAATTATTATTTTGTGTCTTGTTCACTATTTTATGTTACTCAGTAGTTAAGTTGTTGCAGTTTTGACTGGCTGGCAGCCAAACACCACAACAGATGCTTGCTCGCTCTCCCCCCTCCTGGGGATGGGGGAGAGAATTAAAGGTGTAAAGGGAGAAGAGACTTGTGGGTTGAGATAAGAACAATTTAATAAATAAACTACAATAATATTGAAAATAATAATAATGTTACTAATAATCATAATATATGCAAATATACAAATGAGTGATACACAATGGTACTACTCACCACCTGATGACTAAGGTTCAGTCCATTCCTGGCTAATGATCCCAAAGCACAGAGTCCTGAAATGGAACTAAGAGCCCAGGTGTCTGAGGGACCGAGAAGACCCTGAGGGAAGGGTGACCCAGAGGGAGACAACCCAGACCAAGAAAGAGCACTTCCGGATAGAGCCTCGTCTATACACTGGGCATGACGTGCATGATATGGAATATACCATTGGCCAATTTGGATCTCAGTCCTAAACCTAAGGCCAAATCCTAGGCTAGTAACTGGGGCTGTGCTCCCTCCCAGCTTCTCCTGCCCCTGCAGACACTGGCACAGCAGAGAAGCTGAAAAGTCCTTGACTGTCCTGGCAGCAGCTGTAAACATCAGTGTGTTATAAGCCGCCTTCTCAACACAAATCCAACACACAGCCTCTTACTAGCTACTATGAAGAAAGTTAACTCTGTCCCAGCTGAAACCAGGACAGATGTGGGCTCAGCTTTTGAGAAATGCAAGCTCAAAATCATATTTTGCTGCATACTTTCTTTGTAATCTGAGTAAATCCCTGTGTGTGGGAATTACCTAAACAAGGTTAGTGTCTTGTGTTCTTCAGTCATCCAGTTTCTCTCTGTATCTAGTTTAGGGTTAGATAATCCCTGAGAGTAATTTCAATTAATTTAGGAAGGACCAGTCACCCTTTCAAAGTGCTTACTTCTGTTTCTCTTCATGATGGAGGGAGCCCAGGTTACTGTTTTAGACAAAATGACTTGAAGTCCAGTGAGGTGAACCAGTCTTTCAGTGTTTCAGCTCCTGCTCTCTAAAGTGGACATAGCAGCATTACTTTGCCTCAGGAAGCTGCCACAAGGATGTTAATGATTATGAGATATTAATGAATTATAATAGAACTTATATGAATATAAATATTTATCTCATGGAAAAAAGGAGAGCTTCTATCTCTGTCCATTTGAGACTTCCTTGTACTTTTGCCTTTTACCAAATATATGTTTGTTACAATCTGATATTTGAAAGATTTTTACATACAGAATATGGGAAATATCAATTTTTACATACTGGTGTAGGAAAGATTTTTATAGGCTTATGTAAAAAATTAAATGTGATGGTATATGTTTTACCAAGCCTTTCAAAGAAAGCACAGACCCTAAAACTGTGTTACTGCACCTTGAAAAAATACTTGGCAATCGGACTACAGCCATCCCTGTGAAAAGTCCCAGTATGAGGGGCCACAGTAAAGAGGATTTTGAGACTTGCTAAGTATGGTATGTACGTTTTGTTCTTGACTGAGGACTTTGAAGGACATCTGCGTTCTGGAGTGCCATTTCCAGCAGTAGGTGAATGTAGTAAAACACGAGCAGCTTGAATGGATCATGATGACCTCATGTCATCTTGCAACAAAGATAGGAAGCTGCATAATCAAAAAATGTGTTAAGCTGGGGGGAGGTACTTCAGAAAACTTTCCTAAGTTTATCTCATCTGTTTTGGAGTGTTTTTTTTTTTTTTTTTTTAAGAGGAGACTGTGTGGAAGATGACTCAATCAAATATCTCAGTATGAGTCATCAATCATAGCCAAGGAAAATAATACATGAAGTGGCAAAACTGATGGTAACCTTACAAGTCTCTCTATGGGCTGTGTTGCTGTTCCATGTAACTTTTAATTTGTGTATGTGGGAGTGGATCTGTGGTAAATCTGGAATGTCTGAAGCTGGTCGTTCCTCAAAATGAATACTACAGGCTGTGTGTAGGGGGTGAATATTGGTGTAGTGTGCTTCACGGGTGAGTGCACTCCTGCATATGGTATGGCATTCCCGGTGCTATGTCATTTAGCATTATGTCACTCCATGCTCTTTTTGTCTCATTGCAGCTCAACAACTGATAAGTTTAGGATTAATGTGCAGCAGTAGCTCCCCATGGAGCCGATATTTAAGGCCAGTATTTCAATAACAGAATCCCATAGGCACAAATTAAAACCAATCTCTCCTTGCAAGTTCTGCAGCTCTTTTTCTGATTAGCAAGAGCCGGACATTGCTTCCTGGAATGTCAGTATTGCTGTATCTCAGTAATGGATGTGACACTAATTAAAGAAAACAGAGGAGACAAAAGCATTCCTGTTGTAACTTTAGCGAAGCTGCAGGAAAATATGGATTTGATCCTAGTGTTGCGTTTTGGATACCTGCACAGAGTAGTACTTGTATCTGTGCCACTATTTTGCAGAGTCAGTTACTTCTCTTGTATCTGCTCTCTTTTGTATTAGGCACCTATTAGCAATGTCAGAAGCATTTAGGTACTTTTTCCACAGAACCAGCTGTGTGACTCAGGGAAAATGGAGCAATCTGCTCTTTTGTCTTTACAATGAGAATGAAAGAAGTTCTGAAAAACTTACATTTAAGTTAGAGCCATGGTTCATAAGAAAATTAATGGAAATCTGTGATAGAAACGGGATGGAATGAATGAGAAAGAAAGTATTAAAAGGCTGTATGCCCTCACTAATCAAAAGGAAATGATCTGTACTGCAACATTTCATAAAGGGGGCATCCCATTTCTTTATAACTAGATACAAAAAACTTCCTGGAACAACCAGGACGTTGAGAGTGGGCCCTGACCCACGTAGCTTCTCTTGTTCTGCAGCACTGACCTGGAGCTGTCAGGATGTAAAATGAACTTCAAAAAGTGCCAACAGCTTTGTATGAAAAATGTAAACATGCATCACAACTTTGCTATAAGGGAAAATTCACCCAGTCCTTGGAGTCTGGAGGCACTTTGTTTCATCCCTTCTCTTTATTCTGTTTTGAGCAGGTCCCCTGTGAAGTGCTGCCCTAGAAATCAAATCCAGCAACCAAAGAGTATTTTTCATTTTTAAGGTTATTGGGATTCAGTGCCTTGGATAGGCATGTGCAAGATGGGAATATTAAGCATAGCAGTCACGCTTATTTTCCTGATTATGCAGCTTTTGTAGGATACGTTCTTGAGCTGGTCAGGGAGAAAGTAATTGGGATTTCCCTGGCTGTGCCAACAGTCAATACTGAGTGAAACGCTTGGATGGACACAGGTTCTAGGAAGCTGCTGTGTTGTCTTCAGTAGCCTTTTTCAACCCCTGTCCAAACAGTCAGGTTGCTTTAGAATTGAGGTCAATGTTAAGAAAAATTATTATTTCCTTCATAAATCAAAGACTTCCAGCCACAGGGAGAGAGAAATTCCTTCCTGTAAATGTAAGATTAAAGTATAGAAGAAAGAAAATGCTAATAGCTTAAGCTCCTTTAGATAAAAGAAGAGGCTTACAAATATGGTTGCGTACATGGCACCTTGGGTGCATTATACACACTTGACTGGAAGAGACTGAGCAAAGGCAGGTGGTTCCCCAGTTACTTTATGCTGTGTGGTCATATTTAAATATATATCTGTGTAGACATACCATCTTGTGTGGCATGCAGGGGACACTCTTCTGCTCTCTAGAGAAGGAAACAAAGACTCCAGTCTTCTCATACAGTTCCCTTCCTGCCATGTTCTGCATGCCCAAAGTGCATGGGCACTGCCCAAGTCCGGCCTTGGGACAGGACCCAGCTACATGGGGTCCTGCTTGCAGTGAGCAGCTGGATGTGGCTTCAATGCTGTGTTCTTAATGCGTTCAGAGCAAGGTACTTGCTTTCTTTGCCTCAGTCTTTAACAGTAAGACCACTTGTTCTCTGGGTACAGAGGGCTCTCAGCTGGAAGATAGGGACAAGGAGAAGAACGAAGCCCCCATAGTCTAAGGGAAATGGTTACCAACCTGCTACACCACTTACACACAGACAGGTCTGTGGGGTCAGATAGCATGCACCCAAAGGTATGGAGGGAGCTGGCGGAAGCGCTCTCCAAGCCACTTTCAATCATCTATCAGCAGTCCTGGCTAAGTGAGGAGATACTAGTTGACTGGAGTTAGCAAATGTGATGCCCATTTACAAGAGGGGCCAGAAGGAGGATCTGGGGAACTACAGGCCTGTTGGTCTGACCTTGGTTTTGGGGAAGTTTATGGGTCAGATGGTCTTGAGTGCCATCATATGGCACGTACAGGGCAACCAGGTGATCAGGCCCAGTCAGCATGTGTTTATGAAAGGCATGTCCTGCTTGACTAACCTGATCTCCTTCTATGACAAGGTGACCTGCTTAGTAGATGAGGGCAAGGCTGTGGATGTTGTCTGTCTGGGCTTTAGTAAATCCTTTGTCCCTGTTTTCCACAGCATTCTCCTGGAGAAACTGGCTGCTGGATGGGTGTACTCTTTGCTGGGTAAAAAGCTGACTGGATGGCCAAGCCCAAAGAGTGGTGCTGAATGGAGCTGGCGGCTGGTCACAAGTGATATTCTCCAGGGCTCAGTACTGGGGCCAGTTCTGTTTAATATCTTTATCAATGATCTGGACGAGGGGATTGAGTGCACCCTCAGTCGGTTTGCAGATGACACCAAGTTGGGCGGGAGTGTTGATCTGCTCGAGGGTGGGAAGGGAAGGGCCTACAGAGGGATCTGGACAGGTTGGATCAATGGGCTGAGTCCAGTTGTAGGATGTTCAACAGGGCTCAGTGCTGGGTCCTGCACTTGGGTCACAACAACCCCCTGCAATGCTACAGGCTTGGGGAAGAGTGGCTGGAAAGCTGCCTGGTAAAAAAAGACCTGGGGGTGTTGGTTGACAGCCGTCCAAATATGAGCTGACAGTGTGCCCATATGGCCAGGAAAGCCAATGGCATCCTGGCTTGTATAACAAATAGTGTGTCCAGCAGGACTAGGGCAGTGATTGTCCCCCTGTGCTTGGCACTGGTGAGGCTGTATCTCAAATACCATGTTCAGTTTTGGGCCCCTCTCTACAAGAAGAACATTGAGGTGCTGGAGTGTGTCCAAAGAAGGGCAATGAAACTGGTGAAGGGTCTAGAGCACAGGTCTTCTTAGGAGCAGCTGAAGGAAGTGGGGTTATTTATTGTGAAGAAAAGGAGACAGAGGGGAGCCTTTATCACTCTCTACAGCTATCTGAAAGAAGGTTGTAGCGAGGTGGCTGTTGGTCTCTTCTCCCAAGTAACAAGCAATAGGACAAGAAGAAATGGCCTCAAGCTTTGCCAGGGGAGGTTTAGGTTGGATGTTAGGAAAAATTTCTTCACCAAAAGGGTTACTAAGCATTGGAAGAGTCTGCCCAGGGCAGTGCGAGAGTGACCATCCCTGGAGATATTTAAAAGACGTATAGATGTGGTGCTTAGGGACATGGTTTAGTGGTGGACTTGGCAGTGTTAGGTTAATGGTTGGACTTGATGATTGTGATGTTTTTTTCCAACTTAAAAGATTCTATGATTCTCTGTAGAGAGATTATATGATTGAAGATTTTGTTCACTTCAACATTACTGTAGTGTTTTTCAGATTGTCTTCTGGCTGGTGTCGTTACTGGTTGTCACAGCATGCTTATAGCATTGCAGGGAACTGTCACCACTACAGGGCAAAATCAAGCCCATCTGTTGTTACCAACCAAGAGGTCAGTGCTTGACTGGTTAATGCAGGAAAGATGTATTGCTGTGCAAATGAAAACTTTCAGCGCTGTCTGTAATGGCAGAAATGGTTAATTGTGCCATGATTAAAAGTCCTGAATACATAAAAACTGGAGTAGCAGCATTTATTTCTTTTAGGCGAGTTCAACTGATTCAGGTGAAAATTGTGCTGGGTCGAGGTTGTGTTATTATTGTGTACTGCTAACTTTGTTAATACCTCAGTGCTGGCAGGTGTCAGTTTGTGCTAATTACTATATGAAGATGTAGCACATAGCTTACCAATGAAGACAGTGGAAAGCACAACAGATGGATGTGGGGAAAAAAAGCCCAAAAACAGATGAACCAGCAAATAGGTGGTCTGTGTGAGGAGCAATGGGATGATAGTGCAGCAGGCTTTTAAAAACCTGATGATTAGCTGGGCACATGTAGTGGTATACTAGATATGCTCAGCTAGACTACATAACAGAGCTCAGTCTCAAGGAATTCAAGGCCACAGTGGCTTGGTGAGGGAGGACTTATGTCACATATGAAGGGCAGAATCTGACAGGAGAGAGAATTAAGCTTTCAGGCAGATTTTACTCTGTGAATTCTTGAGATGTATTATGGCAGTAAGAAGACAGTGAAGGCAATCTCTAGTTCAGGTGATCAGGGTGGTTACCCTCAGTCACTATCGGCCTCTTGCATCTTTTGTTACTTCATGACCCAGTTGGCAGCTTTCAGGCTTCTGCTTTAATGTTTAATTAATTCCATAGATATTTAATATGGAGATTCGTTACACAGCTTGACTCCAAGTTGGAGTTCCTTTTTTCCAGTC
>NW_010145433.1:0-7034 GCF_000699245.1 Pterocles gutturalis | reverse complement strand
TACAATTAGTGCTTATGTGCCTTTTCCTAGTAGTGGTGTGTTCTGGAGCAAAGTGCACCTATCTCCTCTTAACTGAACAGCAGCCCATGAGACACAGTGTTACGTGGCAAAGGTAAAATGGGAAAAGTGAGAAGATCAAGGGGATTATGAAGACAATGCTTTAGGATCTTCTTCCTATACAGATGTTACTCTTTTGTTCAGACAACCAAGTGAAAATACCTGAGGAGTCAGAAGCAAACAATTCCCACCATAAATGAACTGTGAATTCTATTTGCAAATAATGTTTTTAGTTATGCTGGGGATATCTGAACCTCGTGCTGGTGGGATCCCAATGCAAGACCCTGTAAACCAGAAACCAACCAGTTCAATGTTAATTGAATATTTGTCATCTATTGTTTCAGGTTACATTGGTAGGTTGTTTAGTCATTCTCTAGCAGTAGAAGAAAGAGGTGAGAATTTTGCTGGTTCATACTTTTAAATGTATAGATTTTAAGGATTCAGTTCTTGACACATCACAGAATAACATAGAGGATACTCTCAGTGATGTGACTTCTGCCCCTCTCAGAGGCAGCAGTAACAAAATGCAGGGGCAGTCTGCAGCCCCAAATGTTTGAAACCATGAATCACACGTCTAAAACTCATGAGAATAGCTTGCATGATACAAGGTGGTTTTTTGTTTGTTTTACTTAGTAATAAATTGGGATTGTCTTATTTGTCCTCTGTCTTTCAGCCATTAGGATTCACAGGAATGTGCTGCCCACATTGGTAACTTATTTGCTTGGGCTTCCACGTACAGCATTGAAGCTGAAAGTTCTGAAATTATGTCTCTGGTGAAGTGTCTAAAAATCTCTAGCTCTTTAAGTGTGTAACTATCACTGTTTTCCATGGTAGATAGATACATGACCAAGAATTTGGAGCCCAAATGCCATTATTTTAAAGGTGATGAGCTGAGGCAGAGAGATCAAGACCATCCTTCCCTTCCTTTTTCTTATCAGCTATGGTTACAGCTGTAAGCTGCATGATGCAGAGAGGACTGTCTTCATCTATATTGCACCGTGTATAATACAATGCTACTGGGATATAAATAATGAACAGTGATGATATACAAATGCAGATAACTAAGTAGCTGCCCCTGCCTTTGTTGCTTTGAGAATTTGAGATCTTCTCTTTAGCAGAGGAGTGAGGCAGATGTAAAAATTGAAGCTTTCTTTTTGAAAGGAAGCTTTGTACCTTATGTTTGAAATATACTGTGATTATTAAGACCCCAAGAGAAATTAAATTTTGCACGGCTCAATTTGAAAAATTGCTTCTTTGGGCATCCAGAGTGCCAGTGCCAATTTCAGAAATTTTGTTGGTGTTAAGGGAAGGCAGGCAAACAAACAGAAAACTCCAACTTACATTGTGAGAAACCCAGGAGACAGACAAAAAAAAGAAGAAAATAACCTAAATCTCAGAAATGCAGAAGACTTGTGAGCTGCTGTAGAAATAGCTTATTTAAAGTGATTACATTTTATAAGCAATCCAGCAAATTCTGGAGTGTGTCTTTCCCCATCTATTCTCCCCATGGGGCTTTGCTTGGTTTAATCTCTGCTATTGTGTGTAACCAACTTGAGCAAGACAGGGACGGTGTTTCTGTTGAAATCCATGTGACCTGCCAACCATCAAGGTCCAGGGATAGCATTTTTAAGAAAATAGAACAGTTTAATATGTGAAAGGCATGTCCAAATCACTTAAAACGTTGCAGTGAAAAAAATCCAATACTTTCATCCAAACAGCTAAATAGTAAATGCAAAAGGCTGACCTTGAGCTGGATGTCATTCAGTGCAGATTTGTTGAACTCTCATGCTGGTTACTATGATAAATACAGTTGTAATGCATGTTTCTGTTTATGTCTCTGTTTTTATTTGGATCTGACTTTTTTCCGCCTGGAGGGAGTTCTCCTCTGACTCAAACATTTTCATAACAAAAGCAAATATCTGCAGTAGTTATTTTCTTGTTAAAATAGTTTATTTCCTTGTTAAAACAATTTATTTCGTTGTTACTGAGAGCATTAAATAGATGTATATGGTGCACAGGCTGTGAATATATGGGAACTGTAACTAGCTAATACTGTAAGTTTTGAAATAAGCCTATTTGAAACACTGAGTAGTTGTAGAAAGCCTTTGGTGTGGAAGGAAGTGTAGCAGTAAAATAATTTTGAACTTCAGTCTTGTTGTTAATTCACAGTTTGTTCTCAGAGAAGGTACTTTACTGAAATTTATTTTCAGCATGCTCCTAAATTTGCTATTTTACTGTACCAGACTTCAAAAAGTTGAGAGGGCAAGCAGAGTTTGTTTCCCTTTCCCTCCCCAGTACCTTTATGCTTTCATTGGGAGTGAGCTGAGGGTCCTGTTTGATGTAACAACTTCTTCTCTTTTATTTGAGTCAATGCCCTCAGAACTACAGTCACACTATCAGCTATTATCTTCCAGCTTCTGTGAACCCTCGTTGTTCCCACTGCACTGAGAAGCCTCTGCATAATTTTTCTCTCTATACCCCCCATCTTTCCCACCCTTCCCCAACCACTAAATCACAGCTAATGTTTCTGTCCCACTCCCTGGGTGTTTCCCTAGGCCCTCTGCCAACCAGTGACTGCCAGATGTTCTGCTGAATGCTAAGAATGAGTGGTATGGTTAGAAAGGGAGCCCTTGCAATGATTTTCTCAGTTTTCATGATTTTTTGGGTGTGCCCATGTCCTTCAATCTCAAACGCTAGTGTCCATCCCAGTTTTGGGAAATTTTTCACTTTCACATAATTTATGAAACTTTCAGTCTCTGTACAAAGCTTGAAGGGGACAGATTTCTCTTTCCAGTTCCATTATATGGTGCTGAAGTCTTATGTGACTACCTTGGCACTCCGAACATAGCAGCAGCTTGCTATAGTAAAACATCTGAAGGCCTGATCTTTCCCTCTGCTTACAGAGTATTGAATTTATATTAGAGATCCCAAAGAGCCCTAGTAAACCTGTTTTCAAGTCCTGCCAGAAGCAGTAACTTGCTGCTCTGTTTCTGAACCCAGCAGAGCAGACTGGTGCCTGCAGGCAATGTACCAGTGATATTTTAGTTCAGAGTAGGAGTGTGCTTTAGGAGCAACTGTCCTCTTATCATGCTTTGATTCGCATCAAAAGTGGTCTTGGAGCACACAGATTGGATTCCCTTCTCATGCTAACTAAACCAAAAGATGCCCTCCAGGAGCGGTCCTGTGCACTGCTACTGGGCTGCTTGTGGTGTGGTGCGTAGGTGTTGTGTAGGTGTTTCTCCAAATCCATTCCTTTTGCTCCTCATTATGCCACATGTAGGCATCATTTTATCATCTGCACAGCCAGTAACAAACCTTCCTAGAGACTTGAAACAAGCTACAACTGCAAAACCAGAGGTTTAGAGAAATACCTTAACTGACGAAGTCTTGACTGAGAAGTCTTATCTGTGATTTTTAGTGCAAGTATCCAATTCACTACCACCTTAGGAGGAGAAGAAAGAAAAGTAGCATTGCTTTTTTGGTAGGAGCTTTGTCATTAGTACTGCTAAAGTGCTACAGTTTTGTCAGACTTAACTCTGCACTGAGAGGAAGATTAATCAGAATGTTATTGGTGCTCTTCAGAGGCTTAATTAATAGATTCAGACCTTGTGATAAATGAATCTTTAGCATCAGGGATGGAGACAAACCCATAGAACAAATCAGGAAAATAAAGGATGTTCTTTAAAGTATAGACGGGATAATCATCTATCTACCTAAAGAGATTCTGAAATCAGCTTACTGTTGTATAGACTCTATAAAAGTTTACAGATTCACCTTGAAGCCATATTATTCAGTCTTGCTAACTTTAATTAGGTTCCAAGCTTATACCTAACTTACCAATGAGCTAATTTGTTCTTTTCCCAGTGTCCCATTTTTGCAGTCACCTGGATGCTCTGCAGTTATTTCCAAAAGCTGGCAATAATGTTTAACATATTTCATCTTTCATCTTCTTATTTGTCCATATTGATATTATTTTGACATTTCCTTGTCGTGTAACTTACTTTTCTTTGATGTGCTTTGACAGAATTTAGTGTTTTCCTGAAAGTATCAGGTGCTCCCCATGGATTCCGATTAATGCTGTTTTGAGGTTGAGTCTATGACATGACACAGCTGTTGTGACAATGCTGTCATCTTCAAGGGAAGATAAATGAAGGTGGCTTCAGCTCAGCAAACATCTACAGTTGCCGTAGTCACCACTTAAAAGTCGGTCTTTGCTCAGTATGTACCACTGACACCAAATATTTTTTGTCCTGTGCTTAAGAAATGAGCATTATTTTGTGGTTACTGATAGCAAAATTTAAGATTTTTAAGCAGGAGAGTTATGTACCAAGGCTGTTTTTTTAAGTGGGTGATCACCATACTCAAAGACAAGTTGAAATCAGCTTGATGTTACATACAGACACTGTAATGTTTCCAGACCTGCCTTGAAGCCATTTTGCTGCAGTGCAGCTGTTACTCATCTCGAGTCTTAGTTCACACAGAAGCTCATCTGATGCTGTTTTATAAATGTATTCAGTTAGCTTTTGTGATGGCTGCGCTAGCAAAGCTCTCACACATAGGCTCTGTTGGAAGCCCAGGAGTGGTCCCATGGAAACCTATCAGACAATTCATGAATTTAAAGCTATTCACTCCTAAGTGCCTTTGTGGAATGAAGCCTGAAATCACTTTGATAACATCTATTATTTACCGTAAATAGAATCCGTCTTTAACTACTAGTGACTTGTATACTTAGAAAATCTTCCTTGAAAAGTAATTTTAAGGGCAAAAGACTCTCTGTTTCATTCATAGTTCCGCCCCCCCCCCCAAAGATCTCCCACTGCAATAGGTTTGGCAGAATAATTTCTTCCTTGACAGGAATCACTGGATAAAATTCTCCAGCTTATACATGCAGTGGTTACACAAGAGGCAATACAGGCTAGGTGATGCCAGAAGTCCCTTCAGGCTCTAAAATGTATTAACCTACCAGATAATTTACAAATAGAACAATTTATGGAGTCAGAATCTGTCTATTGTGCATGAGGAAGGAAATGTTAAACCCCTAATTATTCATTCTGATAGAAACCCTGTTTACACAGTGTCTGCATGCTTATTACAAGGAAGCAAGAATAAATTAGTGAAGACTGTGGAAAGCTAATGTAGTATTATTCAGGCTATCTGTGAGCAGAAGTCTTCTTTAAATTTCACGTTGCTTTTTAATAAATCCCTTCTGCAGCACATGCAGCAACATGGACTATTGAAAAACAAATGCAATAATAATTAAATATGATGGGTTGGGCAGGATGAGGACATTGACAAATGGAAGTAATTTGCAACACTGGTAAAGATTTTGGTAATTGCAGTAGCCTGCAGCTCTGCAGGTTGGATTCTTCATAACAAGCCGTTCTGGCAGCTGTTTTCAAGGATCTGCTTACAGCTACAGACTTTTAAATTTTTAGAAAAGGAGGGCAAGAGACATTATGAATAAGTATGAGTTCATCCCATTAGTTTTAATGAAATGGAGTTCCTGAATATTTACAACTAAGCTATTGTTAAGTCCCTGAGGGCACAAATAGGCCCTACTGGCCCTGCCTGACCTCCTCTGGGGCCTTCCACCTCTCTGCCCATGGCCCAGGACCCCTTTCCAGCCCCCTGGGGCTGTCAGTCCGTGCCCTAGCGATGCTGCAGCAGTGCCTGTCTCCAGCTCCCACAGCCCTGCCTGGCCATCCCAGGGCAGTGTCTGACCCTGGGTTACCCCTATTAGGCCTGACCCTGACCTGCAGGTTGACCTCCTGGCTCAACCCTGGACCTGTCCCCATGACGACAGGCTTGCCTGATGACCTGGGTGCTTGGTTAACCCTAGCTGCCATCCCCAGGGCTGCCCTGATTGCCTGCGTGAGCAAGTGCCTAAATGAACTATTTCCACAGCTGCAGAACTGTGAAAAAATGATCCCAGTGATTTCATCTGCTCAGTCTTGTGTTACCTGAGCAGCCAGTCCACTTCCCAAACTCTGCTTCCAGGTCTGTTCTAATGCAGGTCTGTGTTAGGCAAAATTCAGCTTCCACAGTGAGTGGGGGGAGACAGGTACCTTCAGAGGTCTTAGCCCGGTCCGAGACCTGAATCTGTCTTTGCAGGTCTCTTTCATTCTCCATGGACTGTCGGTTCCCGGCATCCTCCTTGAAGGGCCTACGGTTAGGTCTGGTGAATACAGCTCCAGTTTTAGTTTCCAGGTAGTTCTAGCAGTGGTTTCCATGCACTGATTTGCTGTAATTAGCAAAGGCCTTGCTGACACTTTCTGCCTAGAGATTAGATCACCTTCCTAAAAAAGGGCAGTTTCTAAATTCTGTCCAAAGAAACAGCATTTAGTACTTCTCTAAGCATCAGTTTTCATGGCAAAAAAATGCTGCAGTGACTATAGAGATAACCTTTGTTAGCCCAAGGAGGGAGAAGGATCTAGACAAACAAGAAATGAGAGGGAACCTGAGAAACGGTGTCTTTATTCATGTTGTCTATGCTCTGAAACATGCTTGCTGCGTGGAACTGAAGTGTATTATGCCAAATTTGAAGGTAAAGTAGGTGCCAGTGTAAACTATGCGTGAGTAAAAGAATTACATTTTCAAGGAAGGGGTTACAGAAAGGCAACTATACGAAGCTATCCATCCATCATCCTGTAGGAATTTAATTTATTCTGTGTTACCACTGCTGACTGGTTGCTCTTTCATAGAATCATAGAATCATAGAATCATAGAATCATAGAATCATAGAATGGCCTGGGTTGAAAAGGACCATAATGGTCGTCTAGTTTCAAGCCCCCCACCATATACAGGGCTGCCAACCACTAGACCAGGCTGCTCAGAGCCACATCCAGCCTGGCCTTGAATGCCTCCAGGGATGGGGCATCCACGACCTTCCTGGGCAACCTGTTCCAGTGCCTCACCACCCTTTGGGTGAAAAACTTTCTCCTAAAAAGAAACCTAAACCTCCCCTGTCTTAGTTTAAA
>NW_010145432.1:3859-19797 GCF_000699245.1 Pterocles gutturalis | reverse complement strand
GCCCGTGCCGGCGTGAAAAGGGGCAGGAGCCTTTTCTGCTTGCCCCCCCCTCCGCCGCTGAAGGAGATTTAGGAGTCGCCGGTATCTGCCCCCGCAGCCCGGTGCGCTGGAAGCGTAACAGAACCTGCTAACACTTCTGCTCACATGCGAGGCTTTTATCTCTCTCGCCAGCACAGTTGGAAAAGCTGAATCACTGCGGAGAGAGTGAGGACTGAAGGGTATTTTTTTCATATGCAACAGGCTGCTCTTTATTTGGTCTTCACAGTCCCTATTTCTATCAATATTCCTAAAGCTGAGGGATCAAACATGGAAAAATTAAAACCGTGCTACCACGCTAAAGAAGATTAAGATTGTGGCAATATATTGACTGCTCCTTGGGGAAATCATGTTGTTGCTGCAGGAGCCATGGCCATCCTGGAGGCAAAGCTTGTGTTTCAGGAAAGAGAGGTTTGAGACTCTGCATCCAAGCCCAGCGAAGGGCAATCTTGCATGCCCGTGCTCCTGTCCGCCTCTGTGTTCCCAGCCCAGCTGCGTGGGTGTAGCTGGTCTACAGAGTCAATGAACTTGGTCAAGCTAAGCTCAGCTGTCCTTGTTTTCACACCCAGAAGGAGGTGTCTCCAAACGAGTCCCACTGTTGGTGTCAATGGACTTTGACTCCAGGCCCCAAAAATGAAGTCCCCCATTTTCAGGCATGCGTAGCTTCAAGATCTCTGTTAAAGACCACAACTGGAAGCATGTTTGTGGGAGCTGGAATCCTTCAGAGCTTCTGCTGGAGAAGTCTGTTCTTCCAGAAGTGCTTTGCTTTCACATCACTCCCTTTGACACTTAGGAGTTAATTTTTTTTTAAGGACTTCATAATCTTTTTGAATTCCTGGCCACCTGTTCTGGCTGCTTTTGTGGAACCAGAGCTTTTTTTGGAAAGCCCAGCCCCATCCATGAGGCCAGAAGTCCCTTGAAACCATGAGTCCATGTTGTGAATGTCTTTTGAGTGAGAGCTCCTCCGTGTCCAACCTCTCTGTCATTCCCTGCTTTGCCAAGGTCTTGTCAGCTTTCTGGGCAGCCTCTCTTTCCTCAGGGATGCAGGGCCAGAGGTGGACCCTTGCACGTCTATATTTTATAGCCTTTTGTAAATTTTCTTACATGGCAAAATCTTTGTAGTGCTTTTTACTTTAAAGAAGATCTCTCTTTTTTTAAATGTTGTTTCTTCCTTTTCTCTCAGGAAACCCACTCCCTTGTATATTTGAAGCAAGCTGAGATGCAGCCAATTGTATTAGTTCTGGCTGGAGCAAAAATGCATAATGAAACACTGGATGTGTGGTGTGAGTCCAAAATAAATGGTCACTATCAGAGCCAGCAAAAAACTGCAACCACAATCTACCAAAAAAAGGAAGAGCTTGAACTCTACCTGTGGTGCTCTGCATTTTGCCGAAGGGAAAAATGAGCTTGGGGTTTAGAGAGCTCGGGAAGAGATGCTGGGGAACGATTACATTTGTGAATTGTGATGATTCTTGCATTTTTTGTGAATACAGCATCTGTAAGTGGGAGAAGGTGTTTTATCTCCTAACCTGTATTCTCAAAGCACAGCAGTTTGGTTTTTGTGTGCCAGATGTCAGTGTGCCCTGATTCCTCAGGCAGTTGGGATTAAAGCTTCCCTGTATCAGAGGGGTGTTACAAGGATAACTCCATTAATGCATGTGGAAATCTGGTATGGCAGTGATAAAGACCCTGTCAATATTTACACAGACAGAGCGAGCTCATGGAAATTTTACATTAGTAGCTCAACTTCGTTACAAGGAAGTAGTTGCGAAAGTCAGTGGTATATTACATTCACTTTTATTTTTAATTAAACATTGGTAACATATCTGGTGCTGCTTCAAGCCACAAGATTCAGAGAGTTGCTGCTCTAAATATTTTACAATCTGCAGGGAAATATCAAGTCTTAAGCAAAGGAAAAAAGTAACACAGGCACTATAAGAATAAATCTTGCCAGTCAGACCTTTTACACTTTTAAGAGTTAATAAAATAGCGGGTAAAGAACAACCAGAGGATATAATTTATTTGGACATTCAAAAGCCTTTTGATAAACACCCATACAAGAAACTGTTAAGGAAACTTGGTAACCACAAAGTGAGAGGTAAAGTCCTGTCATGGATTAAAATCTAGTTATAAATGGGTATGGAATAAATGGCTGGAAAGAGATTAATAATGAGCTGCCCTAGAGTGCAGGACTCAAACCAATATTGTTTAATGCTTTATTAATAACCTGGGGGTGAATAGTGAAGTGGCAAAAGTTGATGTCAATAGAAAAGTACTTAGCTTAGGTCAGGAGCAACTTCAGAAGAATTTAATAAAATAGCAGGACCATGTGCAGAAGTATGAGGGCAGCTTGGAAAGTGCCTTCAAAACCTACAGAAGCACTCCTGCTCCCCCTGGCACATGGGGACTGGCAAAGGGACAGGGCCTGTCCCACCTCTCTACACAGGTGAGGGTAGGTAAACTGAGGACAGGCAGATGTTTCCAAGCATCTCAAGTACTTTTTCACTTCTCCTGGTTGCTGCCCAGCTCCCCTAGTTCATTATGCCGAGGGGAAAGACTGAGCTACCATACGGCAGGCCCCTCTACTAGTCTGTGAATAATATCCCTGCGAACTCCTCCAGTAATTGTTTAAAAAAGCTAATGTCAGTTCCCATGGCTGATCCTTCCCTGTGGACGTGCCAAAGGCTCTAGGTCACCTCTCACAGGCATTTAAAAATTGCATGTTGGTCTGATGAGAGTGACATGGCAGCAAGCCTCAAGTCCGCTTAGTCTGAGAAGGTAAGCTCCTGGGTGCTGCCTGGCACCTGGAAAAACAAAACCTGCCAGCGCAGCTGGAGTGCAAATGTCTATATGCAAATAGGAGTCACATCATCTAGTGTGTGCCGAGGTAAAGGCACAGGCAGCTGCCTGAACTTACTGCCACTGAGCTCTGTGGTGAGCTGTTTAGGTGAGTCATTTACTCGGTGGCTTTTTCTTCCCACCGATTTTACCCTTGCAGTGTGGCTGTGTCTTGCTGGACTGTGTAGATGTGAACTATAGCATTGTGACCCAGCACAGACCTCAATTCACATTGCAAGCTCTTTATTTAAGCCTGGTATAGGGACAAATGCACTTACCAGCAGTCTGGACGACATTTGATGATATCTTTGTGTAATCTCATTGCTGCCAGTCCTTTGTTCCAACTGTTCTGTCTCCTCCGCAATGCCACCGAAACACAGCACAGGCTCCCATGACTTTTGAAGGTAATGACATTTGTGGCAATTCAAATGGCTGTTTTTCACAGGGATTTATTATTGTTTTGTTTTTACCCAGTGGGTCATTTCCAAGGATACTATTCTGGAAAAGAAAGCAACTCATAAGGAAAGATTGTTAAAAATCCTCTTGATATGACTTGTAAAGTATGTTGAAGTACCGGCCACAAAAGAAATTGTTTTTAAATCCCCTCTTTCATCTGATGATTTATATTACATTAGAAGTGCCCTGTGTCCCCAGTGTCAGGACCCCAGAGGAGTAGGTGGGGTGTCAGTGCTAGTCACAGAGGGGTCTATTCCCGAAGGGAACTGGAAGGAGTCACACCCTGGGTGGGAAGTGGGAAGTCCATCTGCACATGGGAAGTGGCTTCTCTCCAATCCTGCACCACCCACAAGACAACCCAGGGCTCCCTCCTCTCAGTGAATCACACCACCTTGCCTCGTCCATGCATTTGTAGTTCGATCCAAGCTCTACATGGCTTGTGGGCACTCTTGGGATCCTTACTTCTTTTTTTTTTCATAGCCTGAAAAGAGAAACCATATACGTATGCATGTAATATCCATTCAGCCTAATAAACAATAAACTAATACTTTAATGCAGGGGGGTGGGCTCCAGGTGTGAATAGGCTTCGTTTGTGGAGCTTTATGAATTGACCTCAGTTGAGGACCTGCTCAGAAGTGAAGGAGCAGCTTCAGCAGCGCTGGTCTAACCATCCAGCACACGTACCCAGGGGTTCTGCCAAGGATCAGGTCAGAAAGGAGCGATTTTGCAGGCCATGGGTGTGTGCTGTGTTTGCTGCTGAGCCCGAAGTGCGATTCTCTTTGGCCGTGGTTCACTGAGTTATTATGGGAAGCAAAATGTTCAGGCACTGCCACGGTAACATTTGCATTAAGTATGATACTATATGAGCATAGTGCGCAGTCATGCAAATATGAAGTTCACTGAATGGCTTGGGATTGATGGTTTCAAATCGATACATTTTACCATTACCACTATCCCTTTTCTCCGTAAGTACAATCCAAAATAAAGCTTTGGAAGCCTGTTCTGAGGAATTGGGATAGGGCAGAGTCTGGGACAACACGTGGCTCTGGGCAGCTGCAGCATTAAAGCAAGAAAGACTAAAACTCAAGTATTCGAGTTCAAACTGTGGAGGCAGAGACCTGGCATTTCCCTGGAAGTGGCTGCCCTCTGCCTGTCTGGCTGCCCTGGTGCGCTGGGAGGTACGGCTGCCTCCGCTCTGTCTTCAGTGCTCATCTCTCCAGGCTCAGCTTGTGGTCTTGTCTTTCCCATCTTCACCACTGAGCTTGCTTCTCCCAGCACACCCCCTTTTCCCTTCATGCAACAAACCCCTCCAGTCATCACTTCTGCTCCTTCCTCCTGCCAGCAGAGAAAATGGCATTTTCTCAGCCCTGTCCTCCTCCTCCTTCAGGCTTTTGAGGGCTGCAGCGACCAGCTGCAGCAACCCCAGCCACTTTAAGGAGGGCAATGCAGATTCAGTTCCTCCTGCCTCCCAGAACAATTATCAAAAGCTGGCATTTTGTTAATCCAGGCATAATTAATCACCACCAATATTTTAATTCCTCTGTTTCCATAGTCTTGAAGAGCTTTAGAAGCTGTGAACTTTTTATACGTGGTTGTAGAAGATACCAATGCAGATGTTTTGCCAGGCCATAAAATCCTGTGCAGCAGTAGGTGTTTTTTTAGAGGGCCTAAAGAATTTTGGATTAAACTCAGGACAGAAATACAAGGGCCAGACTGGAGAGGTACAGAAGAATGTTTTCTGAATCTTAGTTGTTCCAGTGGCCTGGAGTAATGGAAACAATTAGGAACAGAGTATTTTTGTACTCAAGGTGATTTCTTGCTATCTACCAGTTCACAAAGATATCGCAAAGAAGAAGACCTGGATTTGTAATTTATTCCTGTGCCTTTCGTGTCTACCTCCAAGGATGCTGGCAGGATAATTGCAGTAGTGGTTCTTAGAGATGGCAATGGGATACTTCCTACCCAAGTCTGCATCCACAAAAGATGTCAGGTCGCTTTACAATCTCTTGTTTGAATAGACAAGATGTTTGAATTGTTTCTCAGAGTCACTTAAAAAAAAAGGCATGTGAAAATGTTTTTTTCCTTTCCCACCCAAATACAAAATCAAATAAAAGCAAACACATGGGACAAATATAAGAGCAGCCCCCTCTGCACGTATTCTCTGTGATACACAGGCTGTTTCCAGATGTATGGATTAGACCTCATCCAACTACTGCTTAAAGCTCAGCCTTAGCATATTGATTGAATACTCACCGACTTGGAAACTTCTGGGAAAATTAATGCACTTGGTGGTCAGGGTCCCACCTTCTGCTGTGATAGTGGTCGCTGCAACTATTCTGTGACCCTGTCGCCATCTCTTCATTCCAGTTAGATAATTTTCAAGCTTGATAAAGTATAGTGTAATTAAAAATGAAAAATAAAATAGGTGGGGCTTTTTTTGTCCTTTGCCTGAATATTTTTTAATCAACTGTTGCTATAGTGTACGAAATGTATAGCCCTGACAGCACGAGCAGTGAAGTACACCCATGGTGAAAAAACACAGCATCAACACTGCATCATGTGTAAAAACCCAACTGCCTGCCAAAGACAGTGTTTAAAAGCACTTCAGGATCTGCACTCAGAAACAGTTCAGGATTTTCACACGTCATGTGGATGAATATCTCACATAACTACTTTTGGTAATTGAATATTTGTGCGTGTGGACTCCAGATGAGAATTTTCAGATGGAACTGTGCCTACAGCAATGGTACGTACATGGGCATGGACATAGTGCTTGGTGTTTTTGATCCTGATTCTAATATACTTCAGTACTGATCTCTTGAGTGCCATTGGTATGAGTAAGGCTAGACCAAGATTCTTGGGGCTATAAATGTAGAAGCGGCACCTTAGCATTGCAGCAGCCAACTTTACAGTGCCATGTCACTCACAGGATTTTTATCTTCACATTATGCCGTGGAAGAACCTGGGCATGCCAAGAGGGAGAACTGCTTACAGATGTGTGTCAGGACAACTGTCAGGCTGAGAAAATAGCTGCTTAAGCTCATCAGCAAGTACAGAGTGCAATACAGGGGTAGGTGCCTGGTTTAAGGCTGAAAGGAGATCTCTCTCTGTGCTTGGGATTCAGGGCAGCCACCCCTGGGCAGGTGGCTCCTGTGAAAGATCAGAGACAGGCTCTGTACTGCTACCTCGTCATGTAACCTGGTGGTTAGGACTGTCCAGGAGACTGACATACCTGAATTCCTGGCCAGAGTTGATCCCTCGTCCCTCATCTCTTGCTGGAGTACGCTGGCAGGAGAGTAGAGGATGGGATTCTTTTCATCAGGAGTACTCATGATGGGCTGCTAATTAAAAACTATTCCAGAAATTATTCTGTGCCCTGGGTGTTTTTTTATCAGCTGCTGCATAAAAGAATTGAGAGTCAGTCCCTGTTTGAATGATGAACAGAAGAAGCAGAGACATACAACACCTGTTTCTAGCAGTTGGGGCATGTTTAACTCTTTACAACACAAAAGGTGGATTTAAAGGCCAGTCTGCTGATGCCAGCTTTAGGAGAGTAAATGCCCTGACTCACAGACCCTAGGGAGACTGGCTGAGCCCCGAGGATGGCTGCAGAGCCAGGCCCTCACGGTGCTCACAGCTGCAGGGCTCTGCCCGTGCCCCGTGGGAACCGGAGCACCCCACAGCCTTGTCTGGCACCCATGGATATGGGTCTGAATGATTTCTGAGGATCTTTCAGGTTCTGAAGATTTCAGGTGCTTAGGGAGGCAGATAATGACTACATCTCTCTGTGGAGGTGTTTTTCTCACAGCGTTTGCAGATGGATATACCCCCAGTCAAATGTGGTAACACTTTGCAGGGGGCTTTTTATTCCCACCTGTCTCTAAAGCGTAACAGATACTATCCAATAAAGTCAGCAGTGTTGCTTTGCAAGCAGAAAAATTGTATACTTGTGTAAAAAAGCCCTTTGTTATTCATAAAATATTCCTTGCTAATTTGTCTCTGTTTATCCTGAGAATTAAAACGAAACAAAACAAAACAAAAAAAACCCCAATATGTTGTTCAGGAAAAAAATCAGGAAAAAAAACCTCAACAACTTAAAAATAGTTTTAGTCCTCAAATCTAGGTCAAAGACTGGAGCCACCTTTGAATCTAGCAAAATCACATTCATCTCAACTACTTTTCCAGAAATGCTGAGAATTTTATGTTCTTTGAGCACCCCGATGGGTTGAAAATATTCCTGAGAGATTAGTAGGCTCTCAGCTACTGCTCCAATTCATAGAAATTAAACCTTCCATCATCTGGTTTTTATATTTGGAAAATGTCAGCTATACTTCCTATCACGTATATTGTTGCTTCAATGCACTGAGCCTTCTGTGAATTTCAAAACACATAACTCAGCTCTCAAGCATTTCTTTTGTAAATATTGATAATGGTTTCAAGTTCTTTATTAAATAACTTTTTAATGAGTTTGAGGACAAAGAACTATTTTTTCACAGTCTCACGAAGATAAGAATCATAACATATCTTTCTGTACCATGGAACACATGGCTCTCAATACCTCATTGTGCAGCAGAGGTTTTTCTCGCTTTTAAAAAGTTTACTTGAACAAAAGAGAAGTCCTACAGTTCTAAGAAATAAAATCTAAGCAGGTCATACTAAAATGTCTGAAATTGTGTGCAAATGCTCTGTGACAGTTTGGCAGATCAGTGCGTGCTGGTGTTTGGAGCGGTGTTAGAAGGCTCCCTATGTCTTTTTAATCCAAAAGCAAGAACTACGAAAATGCCACCATTACTTCTTAATAAGGTTCAATGTACAGACCTCTCCTTGCTCAACATTATTTATTGCCTACATTTTTACCAGAAAGGATCCCTGTGTATACACTTAGGATCGAAGACAATAAAATATTATGACGAGGTTCATCAGGGGAAGTTTCCAGGGAGAGGTTTTTTATCAGTTTACAGGCATGGTCAAAGTCCTGCAGGGGAGCTCCTCTTTGGAGCAGGCTGTAAACAATTTACATGGGGAGGTAAGAGGAAGTCTTTAGGGTGCCTTGAAAAGTATTAAGTTATAGAAGTTCTGACCTCTGTCTTCTAGAGCTGGCCCAGAGGACTGATGTTTACTAGAAAGCATGCGGCTCTCTAGGAAACTGCGTACTGTCAGTGGAAGTGGGGCTATTTTTTTACTACATTTCAGTTAGAAGTTGGACTGGGTAGCAGTATACTAAATCAAATATGCTGTACAACTAATTTTCTCTATAAAAAACCAAATGTTTACCTTTGAACTTAAAAATGTTGCCTTCAGGCATATAGTGTTCCATCCAGCTGTAGTTTAAACGCATGGTGCAGGTTCTGTAGCTTGCTTCTTCATTCAACACTCAAAACCATTTGTGTTTGCTAAGCGGAATTAAAAGCCAGCTAGGAACAGATTACTGGTCCCCTGATATTAGCCTTTCTTCTCACACATTCCCTTGAAGACTTTCAGGTCTAGTAATAACATTTTCCTGTGCTGGTCCTATTGACAGCTTGAAACCTTTATGATGACCCATTTGAAATGTAAATACTTGGTCTTATTTGCATGTTTATTCAAGGGAATTTGTATTGGATCATTTAGGTGTGACTACAAACAGAGGTTCAAGAGACAAGCAAGGAAGTTTAGGTGATTTTAGATGGTGTTTTCGGCCTGGCCCACAGCTGGACAGGTTGCCAAAGCTGTGCTTTCCCAGAAGGATAAGAGAGAAACCTCAGCCTCTCCAGTCACCACCTGCATAGTTTTTCTTGTTAATATTAAATACAAAGGCATGCACATTGACACTGCTGTTTTGTTTGGGTTTTCTTTTTCCTGCAGCCAGGATGGAAGAAAGTCACTGAACATCTCTATTAAACGTATAACCAAAAGATAAGGGTTGGGAAAGGAGCTGTTGTTGATTACTGTCTAGCAGGTTCTTATTTGCATCTATTATTGTGATGATGCTGAGCCTTGGCTGCAGTGTTTTGGATGTGTTACGGCACCAAGGGCATGCTGAAGGTATCTTTTCAGCTGTTTCCAGTTAAGGAGTATAGATTACTGAGTTGTGAATAAGAAGAACCGTTCAATCTTCCATCTTTGTAATTGTGCCAATACACAGCAAATGACCTCGTCCTAAAAGCTGAGCACCTGCAACTCTCATTGAGATCCATCTAATGTCACCCACTGCTTTTCAGACTCCTAAAAGGGCCTCTTACAATCTACCTGCTTCTAATTCCCCGAAAATTTATTGGCTCAGAACACAGATTACTTGTCTTGGTATCAGGGATTTCCTTTCTTTTGAACAGGAACATAAAAACACAAAGAAAGTCTAAACTCGAGTCATGTGAAAATATTGTGTTTGATTCCAACCCATGCATTCAAAGTTACGGCTGAATGTCTGACTTTGACTTGAAATGCGATGCCTTGACTCTGAATACGATATAATGGCATATAAAATGTTTGTAAGCCTTTGAAAAAATGGAAATATTCTTGGCTTTGGCTGCGCTCTTATTATTATGCTTTCTTTAATGCATTTATAGTCGGTGCAATGGATCTTTACATTTGTCAAACTTGGGTATCCAGTTTCAGGACTTGCAAAAATCTATGTCGGTACTTGTAAAGGTAGTACCCTGTCAAGTGTGTTGTGCCCTTTCCAGATAACATATCTTTAGGTGAGAAGATCCATTTATACAGAAGTGTAAATGGTATAGTCCAAAAGCTTGATCTAAATCTTCCTGAAAGCCTTCCAGTTTATTTCAGTGACATGCAGGACTAAAAGTTAGAAATGCTGAGCTCTTCTTTCTCAAGAGGTGAGCAGTAAAGTATAGGCACCTGCAACTTTACAGTGGCCTGAAATTGCTCTACTTTTGCCCTTTTAAATTCAGACAAAGCAATAAAATTTAATGTATATGTGCACTTACTACATTAAAATTAATGTTTTCATTTCCAGACTGATTACTGACCACGATCTTAAATGAAGTTGGTTCTCCGAGAAGATGGCTAAGCACCCTTAGAAGTGAATACAGTTTTTTAGACATAGTAAAAATGCAACATGGAGAGCAATGAAAATTTCGTGCTCAACATGCTCAAATGCCTTAGTGATCTCAGGGTTTTTTGATAGGTCCTGACAAGAAATAATCTCTGAGCTTCATTCAACAGCTGACTCAAGTTTGAGTTAAAAAGAAAAAAAATATCACTTGTCTTGAAAGGTTTAAATGTAATCCCTTTTAATGGATATTTTTTTCCGTTCACTTTTAATCCTATCAGAAGTCTTCTGTAAGAACACCTAAGCAACTTTATACGTGGTTTATTTTAAAGAAGAGATCATACATTCATCGAGTATATTCAACAATGTTCTCCCAGGGGTGACTTTTGTATTATGAGAGTAAAACTTCAAAGCACATAATTAATTAGCACTCAGATGTAGCTGGATGTGAATGGAAGATCTTGCAATCAGACCAAATTAATACAGTCACATAGTTTGCAGAGCCTGCAAGCTTACGGTTCCATTCAGCCAGATGCTGTGTGACTCCTGGAAGGGGACAGTCACTACCCCACAAGTCGGTTATTGAAGAGAAACCATTTTCCATTCTGTGAAGCAATCTTCAAGGATTTTAAACAATCCAAAAGCTGATATTGTTACCCATACAAGTACTGATCAGAGGTTCACTCTTCAATCAGTCAACTTGAAGTGCATGGAATTCCTTCAAAGCTGGAATATGAATCAAGAGGAATGAATGTGTTCTCAGGTAAAAGTTTAATCAGTGGGAAAAGGTATCTGAACTAGGAGACCACTCGAAAACATAGCATCAAATAACCTTATACTGTAATTTCACTGGGACCCATAAGCTCTGAAATCAAAGCTGTCTGTGCTCACAGACTCACTGTTCAAAAATTGTCAAAGTATTATCTTCACAGCTAGTCATGGTGAACAGTTAAAGTATGATGGCATTGTGTTTATGCATGCAGTGTTTATTATGCTTGCAGCACTTTCTAATATAATAATATTTCCTCAGTTTTGCATTCATTATATGTGCTCATAATAGGTGAGCCAAGTTGTAAAATGTGAGTCATGTATCAAACTTTGCTGAAACACGAAGAATATAGAGGCTCTCCCTGTGTATCTTCTGTCCAACATGTTGACAGACATACACGCAGGCTACATACTTGGCGATCAACATCTAACAGCCTTCACAAGTTCAGTAATCAACATCTGGAAAGTTGGCAGAACCAAGCTCAGGATTTGGATTACAGCTTTTTTCACAGGGTGTGCAGTTGTCCTAGGCAAATAAAGCCCTTAAGCCCCATAAGGAGCTTTAGAGTATGCAATTACTTTAAAGGACAACTATTTAAAAGACAATGAAAGCCTAACAAAGTTTTACAGCCTTTGTGGCAAGACCTTCTGGTTCTTAACTGCCAACTCAAACCAATGATAACAGTTTGTCTCATAAGGCAAAAATACACTGATGGATGTTCCAGTTGGGGATCTCGAGATGGAAGAGTACAGGTATTTTTCTTTAGTTCCTTCCGTTAGTTACCTGTCTGGGAAAAAAAGAGTTGTGTATGGAACCCAACGTTCCCCTTCTTGTCTCCCTGAATCTGAGCTCCACAGTGGTGCCAGAGAACAGAAGTGTCTTTATATTATATCGCAACAATGGACTGAAGGACATACACATGAACCTATTTAAGAAGGCAGCACTGAGGCTGAAACCCACGGGTAAGAAGTCCACAAAGTTATTTTGTAAGCTGTTTTCTTGTGGAAAGGATTAAAAAATGATGCTGCTTAGCAGCTAATGCCGTATTTACTTTTCTGTGTTTGTTTTAACCCAGACTGTTTTATGTAAAAGGAGACTCCAGCATACCCACCCAGCGCTTCTTGCCTGAGGCAATGAGCCTAACAATTTCATCTATCAGTTACACCAAACCACAGAACACTTTTTCTAAGCTTAGCTTGTTATTGTCTTTCAGGCTGCAGAATAACTCAGGGCAGTGGAACAGTTACTGGCACTATAAATGTTTTCAGACACTGAAGCTAGTAATATGCAACCTTATGTGAATTAAATTACCTCTTTAAGAGAGTCTGAAACAGGATGACTTCATGTAATTCATTATGTTTAAGAAGGCGGTTTACAGTGGCAAGTTAAAACCTATTAAATTGCTCTGTAGTTTTCTTGGCTGTGGTTGTTTTTCTTAAGTAATTGAACATAAATATTTACTAATATCCCAGGCTATGAAACTCTATAGCCAGTAAGAGGAACAAGCGGAACCGATCCAGCGTTGGCTTCCTACGTTAATACCCCATGCTGGCTGAAGTGCGCTTGCTGACTTTTCCACAAACAGGGCTGGCCAGTCTGGAGCTCTGGTGGGGAATTCGGAAGCCAAGCAGTTGAATTTATTTAAACAAGGGGAGGAAACCACTACTCAGATATGATTTTTTTTTTTTTATACGCAGGATTAATGCGAGGGGCTGTAAGACATCACAACTACTGTTCCTGTCTAAAGACCTGCTCCAAAAATCAGTTGGTGTCATTGGAAAAAGCCCCACTGAGTTCTGTGGGTCCTGCGTCACAACCCTACTTTCCCAAGCACTGCAAATGAGCCCAGCCACAGAGGCAACACTGCCTTCTCCTGCCCTAGCTGCCACACCTCACTGCTGCTAAACCATCTCCCTCTGGCCAGCAAGAGTCGTGCTGTGGCCACACGGAGAACTGATACGGGCAAATACCAACCAGGGTTGGTGCTGCCAGCTCAGCTTAAGGTTTCTGTGGCTGTAAAGCAAAAGCTCCCCCTTGCGAAGTTGCTGGTGAGATGGCATACACTGGTAGAGGCAGCAAGTTGTGTTAGTTTAAATAATATAAACTTCTAATATATATATGTTCTTGAAGGGCCTGTCAGGATGCCAACAAACGCATCCAGACTGGCCCAACATACCCAGTGACCATCTCAGGGTTAATACTCCAGCTGAGACTTCTTCAGATCCAATTCCCAGGGGCAGATAAATGGGACTTAGCCTTGCAATAGTACTCTCTACCCTCTCTTTATACTCCATTTGAAACTAAGGGGCCTCTTGTAACTCTTTAGGACTCCAAGATAACAGAATTAAGCAGAGTTAAATTATTTATATGCTGTGGTTCTTTGCTAAGTTGTTCTATGGACAGACCTTGCCCTTTCTACACAGACTGGGTCTGCTTCATGCTTATAGTAAGACCTCTCTTCCCCAGCATCTGACAAAACGACTCTAATAAAAGCCCTAAGTCCTCCTTTGTTGTCAGAAAAATACGAATTCGCTTAGCTTGAAAAAGATATCAATGGCTGTCCCAGGGACACTACTCCCAAAGTGAGATATAGTACACCATGATAAAACAGCAACAAAGCCTTAAAGCAGATGGTGATTAGGGATGGACACATATATGCCTGATCTTCCACCTTCTCCATACTGGCTGCTCTCTGTCGCATGCATGGCGGGACGCGAGGGCAGTCAGTGCCTGGCAGCATTAGGCTGGGGTAGCGCAGCCTTCGCAGAGCAGGGAGTGCGGGAGGCTTCCCAGCCCCCAGGGCGGGTACCGAACCTTCTGTCACCAGTGCAGCACTTCTATCACCTGAGCTGCAGCAGGGCACCCCAGGGCCACAGTGGCACCCCTTGACCGAAGACTTGGTCAACCAACATCATTGAAAATATCACAAAGCTCTAAACCTGAGCAGCTCCTCTGGAACAGATGTCAGGCAGGGGGAAAGCTTGAATTACATGGAGGGAGGAGGTTCATTAGCAAACTCTTCAGTTGAGCCTTTACCCAGAGATCTTGTTGCTGCATGTTTAATACTGCTGATGCCGCTGTGCTTTTTTAAGGTGAATGAGGCGCACTAATTCGTCACATTCATATTTGCCATCTGCATCCACCCAAAACAGACTGCAGAAGGTTTGCCTGAGAGGGTGCTCAGCACATGGGTGGAGAAGAGGATTAGAACAAGAGCTACTAATTTTTTGAGCTGTTTCTTTTTTTTTTGTCCTGTGAAGTAACAGCCTTGTAAACCATCTCCCCTGTCCAGCGAGGGGACGCTGCATGAAGACAGACGCTGCAGTCTTCCCCCCTCCCCACTGACCCCTCAGGAGATGTACTACGAGGGTCCACGTCACCCCTGGACCAGCATTTCTTGCATCTCCTGCCAAGCAGGGTGGCAGTGCACGCAAAGCACACTGTTAAGACACATGATGTATTTCAGTCATGGCTAAGTCCAAAACCTTTTGCCAAGAACGAGCTTGTTAAAAGCTGCTTTAGTCAGAAAGATGAAATACTAAGCTGACTGCCTTTACGAGACAATAGCTCACAGGAGCTGAAATTCAGACATTTTCCTTTGGAATAAGCTGGCTACATAATTTCAGTCTTTTGGGGGTATAAAGCACAAAGGAACTGCCAAAATGATTTTTAAAAATGAGTTATCTACATGGCTGGGAAGCAATCTGTGTGTTCTGCTGGAAGAGATGCCCCAGGCGTGCTCCCAGCTCTGCCCTGCCCGCAGGTCCAGGCCCTCGGCCTCCCTCCCTCCTCACCGGGCTTCCCACGGCCCCTCTGCTGCTGACCCGCTGCGTCAGCTGATGGAGCGCAAAGCCCCGATCCGCGCCGGGCCCATGCTCTCTTAGGTCTTCTGCCGATAAGGATTGATGGTCAAAGAGGGCACCTGACATTTGCTGGGGCTGTTGGGTGTATAGGAAGAAAACCTGTTGAAACTGCATTTATTGAATGCACGAGTGCTTATCTCATTTATAATTTAGTCAGGCAGAGTGGCCTTCAGATCTGAAGTTTTTGTCAGATTTTTGTCACTGATTCAGTAGGATTTGATCAAATTGATACCTGGGATGCAAATTGCCAACAAAAATTCAGGTTGGAAAGTGCTAATTGAGCAGATGGCATGTTTCTCTCTGAGGCACGACCAAGCCAATGCCCAGAGCCAGGCTCAGTACTTCTGTTTGAAATCTGGAAGGCAGCTTCCCATAGTCGAAGGGCATAGTCATCTCCAGGCCCCAGGCACACAGAGCACTGCTGGGCAGGACAGAGGTCAAATCTCTGCTGCTAAGTCTGAGGAAAATTTCACACACTTATGTCCCGGGTGGATTTGGTTGCTAGTGCTGCCTAACAGAGAGTGAAGCTGCCTTCCCCCCCCCTTATTTTCTCTGCCAAAGGATCTAAAAAACCCTTGCTAGATGTAGCAAATTTGATAATTTCTGTACCTTCAGGGATTCTTCTACAAGTTTATCCTTTTCTCTTATTCTAATTGCTGTGGGTATTTCAAATCACAATGTAATTCAACTGAGCAAATCGAGGAGAAAGATTAAAATGATAAAAGTTTCTTTCCATTGCATTTAATTGGGAGTTTCCCCACAAACTGTGTGGCAATAATAGGCTTAGAGTCTTATTTGTACAGTAATGCTTGATTTACTTGTTTCTCCCCTTCTTCCTTTCTCTTCCCATGGTGGCGCATCATTGTTTCAAAGCGCTGATCTCTGCTGTGGTCTCTTGTTTCCCACAACTTGCATTGCTGGGATATTTACTTCCTGGATTTAATTCTAATTTAGCTACTACACTAATCCTTAAATAAATCTTTTT